>NC_053159.1:114203518-114375068 GCF_016835505.1 Polypterus senegalus
GACCACGTGCCAGATCCATCGACCTCACTTCCTGTCTCCCCTTTAAAACCTGCCCCTTTCCTTTGTTTCCTCAGTCTTGTTTTGGACTCGGTTGTATGCACTTCAGTGCTCTGTATTTTACAAGAAAACGACTTTGCAGCCAGGATACCACAATATACGGGTGGCTGCCCCAACTCTTTATCTGTCCATGTCTCGTTCTTGTGACAGTGGCGTAGCGGCAGGATGGAGAAGTCCCAGAGAGAAGGGGACAGGACCTGCAATATACCCAGGTGGGAGCGTGCGGGGCCGAGTCTTCAGGCGGGAGGGTGCCCGTGGTTCGGCGTGACCCGGTGCGGGCTCCGCTCCCAGCACTCATAACTAGGCCATCTGGAGAGGCCAGGGAGTGTGCGGGTGGGGCTCACAGAATTGGGCTGCCCTGGAGGGGGAGGCAAAGGGACTCAGTATGCTCTCTGGGGAGAGTGCCTGCCTCCCTCGAAACCAAAGCCCCATTTACCACCTAGGGGTGCCCCAGACTGGCAGGTGAATAAAATAAAAATGGAGGTTGGACCCTGAGGCCGACCAACAACAAGCCTGGTCCTTATGGGCAATGGTAGGGCATTGGCTACGGCCATTTGAAAACACGCCCTACCAAATAATAGAGCAGGTAGCTTGCTATCTGCTCCTGGAAGCGCTTCCCGTGGCTTCACCCAGCCGGTTTGGGGCAGCGGTTTAAGAACATGTCTGAGCTCATAGAGCTTATGGAGACGCAGAGGGCGGCCTCACACTCTGGGGGAGCAGAACCGTCCTCATGTCAAACCCAGCCGGGTGCGTTCCAAGACCTAGCCCCTCCCTGTACAATCCGGAGCTCAGCGGCGTCCGCGGTGCCGCTGGGCGCAAAACCGCTTGGGGCAAGGAGGAATGCAGGTGGGCGAGGAGGGGTTGGTGTGCTCTGCTAATCCGTTGGCGGTCCCACATACTGGCGTGGTGATCGCCAACGGACACAAGACCACAGGTTTGTTCGACCGCAGCAACATTTCCCATTGTTGCCCGCCGCTTTGTGCAACCGCAACAGTGGCTAAAATTTAAGACCGGTATAACCTGTGTCCACGGAGACATCCGCTGGTACAGGTCCGCCGCTGTGTCATCAGTTACGGAGGGTCAGTTCAGAACTCACCGTAGCGTCCTACCTGATCCTCCACACCCGGTGATACTAGGGCGGGACTGGTCTAAAATCAAAAGCGGTGAGACACATACCACTCCGGGGTTAATTTGGGCCTCGTTATGGACGGAGATAACCCGTCTCAAGCTGCCTCCACGCCGTGTAATCAGCCGGCAGAGAGAGCGGCGTCGCCCTGACTGGCGTGGCAACTCCCGGGCCGCGGGCTAACACGCCATCCACCAGCGACGCGGCGGAGCGGGAAGAAACCACGCCCATTGAGGTCGACGCTGACCCTCTCTCCGTGTTGCGGTTCCAATTTAAAGAAACGGCTTCTTTTAGAAGGGAGCAATGGAATGATGACTCCCTGAAGTTTGTAAAAAATGCAGTGGTCCTTGTCAATGGCCAGCGCACTAATCAGTCGATGCCACAGGGCCCCTACTTTGTGCTAGATAATGACCTCCTTTACCGTGTAGCAATGCATGACGGGCAGGAGACGAGGCTGCTGCTGGTGCAGCGTACCTTCCGGCGGCAGGTCTGAGCTAGCACACGCCCACCTCCTAGGTGGCCACCTGGGCACCGAAAAACTCTGGAGCGGATCAAGCTCCGTTTCTACTGGCCAGGAATTAATGAGGAGGTTCGCCGCTTTGGCGCTTCCTGCCCGGAGTGTCAACTGCGACAAATTCCTAGGAGGGACCGTGCTCCTCTCGTTCCTATTCCACTGATTGGCGTTCCTTCCACAGAATCGGGTCGACCTGGTGGGACCCTGGAGCCCTCAGCCCGAGGACACAAGTACATTTTAGTCCTCGTGGATTACGCTACACGATACCCCGAAGCTGTTCCGTTGCGCTCAGCTACCTCTAAAGCCATCGCACGGGAATTACTAGGGTATTCGGCGTGGGGATCCCCAAAGAAGTCTTGACAGACCAGGGGACCCCTTCACCTCGGAAACGTTCAAGGAGACTGCCAGATTACTGAAAATAAAGCATTTAAAGACCTCGTGTATCATCCTCAAACCGACGGATTAGTAGAGAGGTTTAATCAAACTCTCAAGCAAATGCTGCGTAAGGTGGTCAGCGAGGATGGAAGGAACTGGGATCAGCTCCTCCCCTCGTCCTTTTGCCTATCGGAAGTCCCACAAGCCTCCACGGGGTTCTCCCCTTTGAACTACTGTACGGGCGACAACCTCGGGGCATATTAGATATTTTGAAAGAAGGCTGGGAAGAAGAGGCTCTTCCCTCCACAAACATACTGGAGTATATCGCGAGTTCTGCGATAGATTTGGAAAGATTCGCCTGTCCTTAAAAGTCACATGGAGGAGGCTCAAGCAGCACAGGCCGGTACTACAACGCGCACGTCTCTTCGGGAGTTCCGCCCGGAGATCGGGTCATGGTCCTAGTGCCTACCTCCCACTCTAAATTGCTTGCCCACTGGCAGGGCCCCTACGAAGTTAAGGAGAGGAAGGGACTGGTCGACTATTTGGTGAGTCAACCCAATCGCCGGCCAAAGGAGCGGGTTTATCATGTGAACCTGCTGAAACCGTGGAAGGACAGGGACCCGATCCCTCCTCCGGCCAGCCCGCTCACTCTTCGCTCACACACACGACCTTAACTTCGCACGGACTTAAGTCCCAGACAGCGGCAGGAGCTGGAAACAGTTATCCGGACCGTTCGGGAGGTAGTCAGTGAGAACCCGGAAGGACCTCTCTGATTGAGCACAACATCGTGACAGAGCCGGGGTTGTTGTCCGAGAACGCCCGATCGTCTTCCCGAGGCAAAAAAGGCTGAAGTGGAGCTTGAGATCAAGCGCATGCTGGAGCTAGGTGTGATTGAGGAAAGTTATAGTCCCTGGTCCAGCCCCATTGTGCTCGTCGGTAAGCCTGGCGGAAGTTGGAGGTTCTGCAATGACTTCCGTCGGCAATCAAGTCTCCCAATTTGATGCTTATCCAATGCCACGCGCGTGGGCGACCTCCTCGAGAGGCTTGGACAGGCTCAATACCTGACCACACTTGACATGACGAAAGGGTACTGGCAGGTTCCTTTAACGGACTCCGAAGGTAAAACGCGTTTAGTACCCCTAGCGGACACTGGCAGTATCGTGTCCTTCCATTTGGGTTACGGGGCTCCAGCAACCTTTCAGCGTCTGGTGGACAAAGTGCTTCGCCTCATAACTCATACAGTGCTGCCTACCTGGATGGCGTGGTCATCTATTCCAGCACATGGAAGGAACACCTACAGCATGTCCAAGCGGTATTACGGACACTTGGTGAGGCGGGCTCGGATTAATCCCAGAAATGCTTCTTGGATTAAGCGAGGCCAAATATTTAGGCTACCTGGTGGGTCGGGTACCGTAAGGCCACAGTGCTCCAAAATTGATGCCATTCTGAAATGGCCCGTCCATGAACCAAGCGGCAGGTCCAAGCCTTTCGGGTTAGCGGGTACTACCGCCGGTTTGTACCTCGGTTTTGGAGAGAGCGGCGCCTTGACTGATTTAACAAAGAAGAGGGCCCGAACATTGTGGCATGGACTGAAAAACAGGCTGCATTTGGTGACTTAAAGCAGGCCCTTACGTCCACACCTGTTTTGATGGCACCTAACTTTTCTTTGCCTTTCATCCTCCAGGCGGACGCGGACACAGGCCTGGGCGCCGTGCTGAGCCAAAGCGTCGATGGTGTGGAGCACCCCATCATGTTCCTGAGCGGAAACTGTTGGACCGGGAGACCAGGTATGCTGCGGTGGAGAGGGAGGCTCTGGCGATTAAATGGGCGATTACTCAGCTGAGGTACTACCTGTTGGGCGGAATTCACCCTTGTCACGGACCATGCACCCTACAGTGGATGGCCCTCCACAAGGAGTCGAATCCGCGGGTCACCCGGTGGTTTCTTGACCTGCAGCCATACAAGTTTTCGCTCGTTCATCGCCGGGCGCTCTCCGCCAACGCTGATGCCCTTTCTCGGGTTCACGACCTCTCGGTTAGGGTCGCCCGACCCGTCGGGGCTGGGCTAAGGGGGCCTTGTCACACGCGCGCATGGGAGGCAGCTAAAGGGCTTGAGTGAAGGCAGTTCGAGGCATGCGGGGTGTGGCAGAGTGCACTGACTCTTTTCTCCTTGCCTGTAGACCATCCCGGGGATTTCACCTGGATCTCCTGACATCACTTCGGGACTGAGCCAATGGAACTCGGCCACACCAGCTCCAGTCCCTCTGATGTCACCTCCGCTCTGAGCCAATGGTGGAAGACCACGTGCCAGATCCATCGACCTCACTTCCTGTCTCCCCTTTAAAACCTGCCCCTTTCCTTTGTTTCCTCAGTCTTGTTTTGGACTCGGTTGTATGCACTTCAGTGCTCTGTATTTCTACAAGAAAAACGACTTTGCAGCCAGGATACCACAATATACGGGTGGCTGCCCCAACTCTTTATCTGTCCATGTCTCGTTCTTGTGACATATATATATATATATATATATATATATATATATATATATATATATATATATATATATATATTTGACAAAGCAGAAAAGGTGTTCAATGTAATTCAAACACAAGTAGAGAAAGTATATAACAATAATAGTTGGGGGGAAGAAAAACATGATTTTTAAGCTGATTAAAGCACAGCTATTCAAAAAGTTCTTAATTTTGAAAAAATAAACTTGTTTCTTCCTCATGATATTATTGTGAGAAAATATACAAGGTTTTGGACTCTGTATGAAAGATGTGTATATACGTGTCTGTATAGCACTCATCTTCAAACTTTAGGGTGTTTTGAGAACATATCAGAATATACTAAATATCACATATCAGGTCAAAATTATTGCAGTATCAATATAGTCCATATCATGCAGAATAGTGATATTTCAAAAATATTTTGAAATTTGAGGTATATTAAAGTGTTTTTTATTAGCATGAAAAACTTTCTATGGATTTAATTTGCTAACCACTAAACATTAAATGTGCTATATCAATATTTTCTATTTTAAGCGCCCTAACTAAGCACAAGTGAATTTAACTACTGTATAACAAAATTTAGAATTGAACATACTGCCAACAATCTAGCCTGATTTAGAAACATTATTTTGCCTTACATAAATGTTTTTCAAGGTAATGAAGTCATTTTACAATAGCAGAAAGTAGATGTTTAAAATGTTTATTTTATGTGCATTTTATGACACTCTTAAAACTCTGTTAAGGTTCTACAGCCTGTTTGCCATGTGCGAGCTCTTCACCTGTGGACAGCTGTGTATCTTCCCACCTCCTCTCCTTGCACCGCTGCTGAAGAAAACATTGATGCCTATCTTTCACCTGAAGAACAAAGTGAAGACTTAACTTCACGGTCACTAGACAGGTAAAAATGAAATGCTGTAGAGTTTTCAGAAGTGGTCACTAGGAGCTTGGAAAATAGCACATCTTTAGCTACTTGTTTTTCTGTTTTTTATCATTCTATTTTTTTCAGTTTTTTTCTAGTTGCATCGATTATAGTGTCAACACTAGAGTAATGGAAATTCTGCAAATCACATGTTTTTAAATGAATTTACATAGAGATGTTTAGCAGCTCTCGACTTGCAATTCATTGTCATAGCAAGAAAACTCAAGTACTTATTCTCAGCTCACTGATCTGTACAATGTTACTTCACCTATGAATTATTTCAATTGTTTATTTTTAGTAAAACATCGGTGCATCAATTTATTTTATTTTAACTTTTTTTATTAAGGCTTCCCAAAACAAGGTCAATGGATAATCTTGTGACTGCCTCTGAAAATGGCACTACCTTGGCTCGCACCTCAAGTGATCCAAACTTAAATAAGCACTGCCAGGAAGAAGAACACTCTATTCTTGAACAAAAGGCTAAGCCATTAGAAACCACTAAGGACATTCCAGAGGGCACCACTTTTTTAAATGAGGAATACAGCAGTATCAAACACAAAGAGAGACTGACTTTGCCTTCTGGTGACTGCCAAAAAGTTGATGGCAACCAGGAAGAAATTAGTGATGAGAACTTTAACTCACTCAAGGGATGTTGTTCAAATGTACCCTTTTTGTCAAATCCTGACTGTGTTGTGCATAGTGATGTTTCAAGTTTGACAAATGCAAATTCAGAGCATGTCGAAGATACTGTAGAGGAAACAAAGACATTTGACAAGAGTTCATTGTGCCAAGTATTGCCTGAGGAGAAAGAACAAAGTAACTGGACATCAGAAAATACAAAGCCATGTTCCTTACATAAATGTGTACAAGTATCAAAAAGTAGGCATGAAACTGACTGTAAAGAGAATGTTTTTGCTCCTACTGCAGTAGAACTACTTAGAATAAAATCTGCATCTGTAGAACTTGAAGATTCTGCAGAAACACTCACAGAACATAGGATCCTAGAAGGAACATGCCATAAGAGGCCTTTGCTTTTAAAAAGCAATGGACTGTCTTCAAATGCTCTGTCTTCAAATGCTGACTATAACTGTATAGAGGTCTCTCGCTTGGGCAAGGCACATTCTGACACTGCAAAGGCTGTGAGAAAGTTCATTTCTCAAAGCCAGTTCAGTGAATTTTCAGTTCTGGGGTCCAACTGGGAGAGCATGCAAGGTTTAGTAAAGTCTGCTTACAATGGAGAATCATTGATGAGGAGAGGTTTTCCTCCAGGATACCAAAATAGAAGGTTAACCAGCAAGCTTTTGCGTGCCCAGGGTCTAGCATCCCTTAGTGGGCAAAGTTGTCAGAAAGAACTCCTACGCCAGATGAATCAGACCCATACCAGCTGGTATTCAGGGGGATCTGCAATGAAGAATGTAGGCTATATGACACTATCCAACTCAAGGCAACTTCCTCCTCCTCCTCCTCTTCCTGGGAAACAGATATTGACTGGCATGTTGTCACCCTGCCTTAGCTACCTGGATGATGATGGACTTTCTGTTCCAGTGGATGCAGTACAGCAAAGGTTGAGGCAAATTGAAGCCAGCTACAAACAAGAAGTAGAACTACTGCGGGGACAGGTCAGGGAACTTCAGATGAGACTTGAGAGCAAGCAGTGTTGTATGCCTCCAGCTGAACCAGATGTTGATTATGAGGATGACTTTGTGAGTATTTTTTATTTTTTTTAACATTTTGTTTAACAATACAATAGTGTGTGGTGTTCTACAAATTGCTGATACCATGCAGCCTTCTGCAGCAAGTCATTTATTTGTATTTCTTTTTTAGACTAGATGTCCTGTGTTGTGTAGTCTTTCATTCATCTCAGTGCCATATTCAAATTCATCTGGCTGGCTTTTTGCAATATTCAGTATAAACTTATGCTGAAAATGTTACCACATCATCAATAGAAATTGTAGAAATTAGTTACAATTACATTCATGTCCCTTATAAATAATACTAAACTGTGCTTTGTGATGGAGGAATGTGATATTTAATGTTCAGCTTGCACAGAATCAGAGTGTCCTGATTTATTGCATGTCATTAGCTCCAGAGGCGAACTCTCTTTTCAGAGGGAAAGTATTATTGAATGCTTAGGTAGAGATAGTGGGAACTGTAAATTGTCCCAGACTATAGTAGCAGCTCAAAAATACTGAAGCTGATTTGATTGGAATCCCAAGAAGAAAAGATAGCAAAAAAGTAGACCAAGAAGTGTATATCCCTAGTAACTACTGTGAGTCTGGAAGTGTCACTGTGCCATACACTCAAATGTGTAGTGTAGCAGAGAGATGTTCCATGTATATGGGTGTGTATATAGATATAGATAGATTCCCAGTAGCTTATATTTGTATATGCCAATTTAGGACTAGAGAATTATAGAGCATTCATGTGCCATTCGGAGTTCTGAGTTGTGATGTTTCACCTTCCTATTTTAATGCATTCAGAATCAGAATCATATGTATTGGCCAACTATGCACACATATAAAGAATTTGACTCAGTTTTTTTGGATGACTTTTCAAATATACTTACATGATATGGGAGAAGTTCAAAAAAGGTTGTGGCCTGGATTTGATTCCTTGATGAAGATTTTCCCTGCTTGTTTCATGACTCTGGAAAAACACTGGTCTCTGGTCAAGAAATGTGAGGCCACTGTTAGTTTATTACTTGGTCTGCAAAAAAAAAAAAAAAGATAAATGGAATTTTCTTGAAGATAAAGAGTAAAATAAAAGGTATTAAATGTGTATTACTTCACTCCAAATACAATTCAACCAAAAATGCAATTTCTGGCTGACAAAAGTTATATTTTTTATATTTATATATTTGACTGAGGAGAACTGTCAGCATTACATCACAAAGCAGAGAATTCAGGTAGCTTTGCTTTCTCCAAATTGTCTGAATTGTAGCTCTGAGTATATAGTGTATTCACATGAAATTTCTTTCCAACAGCATGTGAATGCAGCATTAGAAATACCACTTGATTAGAGTGATACTGATAAAAAACTAAAGCATTTGAGTTACTTCCGGTTGAGCTAAAGCGGGTGTGACTGATCGCCACTGCTCTCTGGTAACTTTTTAACTTTTTTTTTTTTTCTTTTTTTAACTTTTTTATGATTAACTTACAATCTAATGGACTTCGCAGCTGTTTTAATTTTCATTTCGGGCAGATTTATTCGTGGAGTTTTATTTTTCAATCATTTAAAGCTAGACTGATTTCTAGCTTGACTGCTGATTTGACTGTGTATGGACTATTTTTCGGCCTATCCCTGCCTTGAGACTTACTTGGCTTTGTTCTCCAAACATCCGAGTTGTCTGCGTCTTCGCTTAACCTGTGGACCGGTAGGATATTTATTTGGTTTGTGTTTGTTTGGTCCCTCCTGTCGCGTGCTATCCAACCTGTGATGGGCCTGCTCCAATACTTGGCTGCTGAGCTACTCCGACTCCGCTTTCACCTGTCTTCCCCCATCGGTGATATGGTATGGGCTGGATGTGGAATTGGAAGAGGATTTTTTTTTCTTACAGTGTCACAGTCGAAGTGCGTTTGTCTTATCTGTCAATCTATCATTGCTATTCCAAAGAAGAATTCATAAAAACTACGAAACTGATTTCCTTCCGAAAAGCGATCTTAGAAAGAGAAAGGAGAGGAAACTAAAATCACAGTTAATCGGATAGCCATCATTTTTCAGCGCCTTGATTTGGGGAACATCCAAAATCTCGCATCAGAGCTGGAGACGCAATGGAAGGCATGTGCGCAACTTGACAGCATACGCTACACAGAGCAGATTGAAAATTGTCTGTCAGACTTTTACTGACTGTTTCAAGACTCCGCTTTACTTGAGCCAATCGCTGCATTTAAGTGCTATCCATTTAGGGAAGATGTTGAGGGTGATTCACTCGCATCAGACATTGCAACACTGTTTCATATAAAACTCGTCTACAGTGGAGGATGAGATTTTGACACAACAGGATGAAATTCAGCTGAAGTATGGGGATCACGGACAGTTTTGGAACTTACAGAAGAAAAGTACCCAAACATGATGAAATGTGCTACCTCCTTCACTGCATTATTCGGCTCTACTTATTTTTGCGAGTCAGCCTTTTCCCACATGAAGATTATTAAATCCAAATACGGTAGTGACCATAAATTTATTGAATTGTTATTGTGCCATAAGGGTTATTCAGTTATGCAAGGTACAAGAACATATATTTTATATATAAAGTATACTCAGTATATATATAATTATTATTTTTTTTTAATGTAGGTAGATCATTTCGACCTGGTCATTTTAAAAGTAACTAGCAAGCCGAAAAAGTGTGGGCACCCCTGATCTAGTTAGTTGCGGTAATAAGAGTGTAGAAAGCACAACGTGTCCAGCGTGCGGTCGTCCAGGTAAGAGCGCATCTTCGTGCAGAGTGCACCAGCTGCTGAGAAAGCACGCTCTGCCTCCACTGAAGTAGGCGATACAGTCATCAGATACAGATACACCTTTTCTAAACAACGCCTGCACTTGCCGTTGCTCTGAAACACTGCCATTTCAGCTTTTACTGATGCATCCAGTTTCTTGTCATTCTGTAATGGCAAGTTTCTTGGCACAGATAATACAGATGCAACAGACTGACACATTGCAATTTCAAGTTGCTGCTCAAAGCTGTTGTCTGACAGACGTCAATGAAGTCTGCCCCGTCTCGGCATTCTTGAGCTGCAAAGTGCAGACTCCTCCCAGTCCACTTTGCTCAGTCTTAGTCAGAGCCGGGGGACTGACTGCTGCTGGTCTTTTGTTGACTGATTTAATCGGCAGCACATTACACCGTAGTCCAAAAAACCGTGCCACTTAATTATTTTCAACTATTTCTTGATTGATTCTTACACGCTATATATGCGAGCTTGGCCATTCCCGGTTTCCCGGGAATTACAGAATTACAATTGCTCTGTCTAATTTTAACTTTTGTATTTTACTTTTGTTTATAATCTGTGTTTTGTCTATTGTTCGGTGTCCTTGAGTGTTTAGAAAGGCGCCTACAAATAAATAGAATGTATTATTATTATTATTAATCTTTCTATACATGATGCTAGCAGTGTTTAGTACTGTATTGAATTTTACAAATGAGGGAACTGCTTGGTCAGTCAAGCTTTATTACCTTGCTAGCAAGCAGCCATATTATCCCAATATGCCATACATATGTTAAATAACATATTGTTGAGGTCTTTACCTCATTTACTTAGTATTTTATTCCAAGTTATCATGACAGGTTTCTGTTTTTTCCACCTTTGATTTAACCAACATGGTTTGCTCACACAGCATTATTGTATGTTGGTGCTTTCCTGATTGCATAATGATAAAGCAGAATTTACTCATCCTGTGTCAAATGGCAGGCAGGACATTGGTGCAGGGATTACCTCACCACTTCAGGGCTGTGGATTCACTTAATGCCTAGTCCCTTGTCTCTCTCTAGATTTTGCACATTTTTCTCATGTTAGTGTGGGTGTTCTGTTGAGAATCTGGTTACCTCCTAAATTACAATAATGTGCATGTTACACTGACTTATGCCAGTAATGTGACGAGGATTGTGCTTTTCAATAAACAAGCATGCTGCCTAGAGTCTATTCCTGCCTTACTGTACACCATCCTATCTAAAATCATCAAGATAAGACACTTTTAAAATGAGTTGTTTTTTTTTTTCTTTTCAGACTTGTCTACGGGAATCCGATGACAGCGATGTGGAAGATTCACTCTCAGTTCATAGTGATGACCGATTGTCTGAGGCCAGCTGGGAACCTGTTGAACAGAAGGACACAGAGGTTGGATTTTCTTTTTTACATATTTACATATTTTCTCTTTTTGGATGAAAGTTGTGCAACACTACCTCAGCTGTTAAAGAGCACCCTCTACCTTCAGTTCTTGTCATTATTTGTTACTTTTAGTCAAAGAGACTTTTTAATTGAAGCACTGAACATGCCTTGAGAAATAAGACTCTTCTAATAATTATCATACATTTTCTGTAATAAAATCAACTTGATTTCTTGTGACTGCTCGACATAATTGTTTTATTTTCTTAGTTCTTGAATGATAGCAGTGACAATTTTTGGTGAATATTTATATTATTAGTACATAAAAGTCTATTCTGTACATAACACTAGCAATGAAAGTCACTGATACCTGAATATAATACTAAATTCATGTTTGAACGAGATACTTCAAAAAAAGTGAATAACCTAAAATGCTCATCTGCAAATATCACTGTGGTGCTCCACCAAAGCTGGAGTGCATACAAACATTAAATACTGTCTATTTATTTCAAGTTAATGCTTACTGTTAAAACCCATGACCATTTCTTATTTTAAAGATTAATTAATTGTCTTCATTGTTAACGTCATATAGATTACACATTTACAGTGAAACTACAGTGATTTTCTAAGTCTACAGTTGTGCTTTAAGGTTTGTGAACCCTTTAGAATTTTCTATATTTTTGCATAAATATGACCTAAAAAATCATCAGATTTTCACTCAAGTCCTAAAAGTAGATAAAGAGAAACCAGTTAAACAAATGAGACAAACATATTATACTTGGTCATTTATTTATTAAGTAAAATGATTGAATATTACATATTTGTGAGTGGCAAACGCATATGAACCTTTGCTTTCAGTATCTGGTGTGCCCCAACCCTTTGCAGCAATAACTGCAACTAAACGTTTCCGGTAATTTTTGATCATTCCTGCACACCGGCTTGGAGGAATTTTAGCCCATTCCTCCATACAGAACAGCTTCAACTCTGGATTGTTAGTGGGTTTCCCCACATTAACTGCTCGCTTCAGGTCCTTCCAAAACATTTCAATTGGATTAAGGTCAGGACTTTGACTTGGCCATTTCAAAACATTAACTTCATTCTTCTTTAACCATTCTTTGGTAGAACGACTTGTGTGCTTAGGGTCGTTGTCTTGCTGCATGACCTACCTTCTCTTGAGATTCAATTCATGGACAGATGTCCTGACATTTTCCTTTAGAATTCTCTGATATAATTCAGAATTCATTGTCCCATCAATGAAGGCAAGCCATCCTGGCCCAGATGCAGCAAAACAGGCCCAAACCATGATACTACCACCACCATGTTTCACAGATGGGATAAGGTTCTTATGCTGTAATGCAGTGTTTTCCTTTCTCCAAACATAACACTTTTCATTTAAACCAAAAAGTTCTATTTTGTTCTCTTGTTCTCTCCTTCTTGTTTGTCCACGTGATCTTTAGCAAACTGCAGACGAGCATGTTTTTTTTTTTTTTGGAAAGCAGTGGTTTTCTAATTACCACCCTACCATGCACACCATTGTTGTTCAGTGTTCTCCTGATGGTGGACTCATGAACATGAACATTAGCCAATGTGAGAGAGTCCTTCAGTTGCTTAGAAGTTACCCTGGGGTCCTTTGTGACCTCGCCGACTATTACACACCTTGCTCTTGGAGTGATCTATGTTGGTCGACCACTCCTGGAGAGGGTAACAATTGTGTTGAATTTCCTCCATTTGTACACAATCTGCCTGACTGTGGATTGGTGGAGACCAAACTCTTTAGAGATGGTTTTGTAACCTTTTTCAGCCTGATGAGCATCAACAACTCTTTTTCTGAGGTCCTCAGAAATCTCCTTTGTTCGTGCCATGATACACTTCCACAAACGTGTTGTGAAGAGCAGACTTTGATAGATCCCTGTTCTTTAAATAACACAGGGTGCCCACCCAAATTCTAAAGGGTTTACAAACTTTCAAGCACAACTGTAATGTTACAGGTGGTACTTTGTTTAATCCAGTTCATGATTAGTAACACAGTTCTCAACATACCTGAGCCATTCTCATTACTGTAGTCTACCCAACAGCATTATTGTTTTCTATGATGATATGGTATAAATTTTTGTATAATTGTATTGTGCTTCTCATTTTTGAAATATTGTTCTGAAAAGAAAATGGGTGTCTGAATTTGTTTTTCTCTGTCAAAATGTGTAGTGTTTATTTTTATTTATTTATTTTTTTTGCCTCCAGGTAACTCGCTGGGTTCCAGACCATATGGCCTCACATTGCTTTAGCTGTGACTCTGAATTCTGGTTAGCCAAGCGTCGCCATCATTGCAGGTCAGTTGCTTATTTAAAGGTGGACGTTTAGGTACACAGCTTACCTCTTACATTCACTGAAGTATTTCTGACACTTATTTAGTTAGGTACAAAGCAATAAAAGCTGTGTGTTTACACTCTTTTGATTTTGTTCAGTTTGCATATTTTTGCTTAACATTATTCACTGAAAATTGAGTGTTCATCTAATTAAACTTTTACCCCCTATACACCAATTTTCGTGATTAAAATATTACAGGCATAAAATGTAGCATTTTCACACAAATTGCTTTATTTTTCTAGTTTTAGATAAATGCAGTAGCATTGTTAACCCCATAGTTCAACGCAGTTCAGCAGTATTATTATGATATGTTAATCAGACTGTATAGAGCTCCCTTACCAGGGTACACAGGAACACAGGAAAGTAACCAAATAAAAAAAAACAAGATCATTTAGTAAGTGAAAAAAGAAACTTTTTTTAAAACATCCAACAAAAGTAAATATTAACATTTTAAATAGTGTTATAGTATTACACAGTATACTCAAATCTGGAACAGTTCTTCACTTGTAGAAGAGTTGATAGCTGAATAATGTGTATTTGTTTTTTGACTGAGTTTATTTTGAACATGCACTGAAATTCATTAACAGAAGTGAAGTGAATGTTGAAGAGAGACTATGTCACGAAACTAAATGAGACTTGACAGAAACCTGCATGACTATAAGAACTCCAACATTAATTCATCCAACAGTAATTCAGATGTCAAGCAGGTTGATAGGAAGCAACAAGAATGATAATTTGTCTGAATTATTTGACAACACAACGTTGCATTTGAAGTCAGTGTAGTCGAGCGCCAGATAAGGGGCGATATGGTAATTGAAGCCGATTCATTTTGCAGCTGTAGAAGTTGTATCTTAAACCCATTGTAGTATGTTAGTTTGCAATGTGCAAAAATCCACTTAAGAGGTAATGAAGGTGTGTTAAGCTTGTGTCACATCAGGACAATTTTTGAAAATGCATCTTAAAAACGTGATTAATGAATTAGCAATTAGCTTAGCCTTATATTCTTATTATGCTCGTACCAACATTTATTTTTGCTTATGTTTTTGTTTCTTCCAAAAGGAATTGTGGGAATGTGTTCTGTGGAAGCTGCTGCCACCTAAAACAGCCCATTCCTGAGCAGCAGCTCTATGACCCTGTGCTGGTCTGTAACTCGTGCTTTGACCAGATCCAAGTATCCAAGGCCCGGGAAATCATGAGCCAACAGCTGAAAAAGGCAATTGCCACTGCCTCAAGCTGAAAAAGGACACAAACAATTTGAATGGGTTTAAGTCAGCAGACCAGTTAAAACATGAATGACCACCTCTGTGGCTTCAGCCCACGAGAGAGTCTAGGATGAGAAGGTCTTCATTTTTGCCCCCTCCTGGTCAGGTTTGAGCCAAATTTGATGGACAACTATGCAAGAAAGTGAGAGATGGGAAGTTGCTTTGGTGCTAATTGCCCAAACAACCTCAGCGAAAGTGTCTTTAGGTAGAATTACTGCATTTTGGGATGCTGGGCGGGTTCACTTGAGATCTGGTCTCTACTGGAATATGACCACAGCCGTAATCTTAATCTATGCATCCAGAGCTGTGCATCCTGCAAGACCTAATGAAATAGAGGCAGGGTGGGGGGTTGGGGTGCACTGACCTTAAACCGTATATCAGAGGCTTAATATTTAAAAATGCTGCTACAGTATGTGAACTTCTTTGTGCACTAAAAGCTGTTGTAAATTTGATAGGGTTAGGGATTGGGATGGAGCATTATTGAAAGGGATTCAAGAGGGGGTCTGGATACTGGACAGAGACCAAACAACAAAAAAAAAAACCACAATGGACAATTCCATTACTGCTGCTGTGCTGTGTTTTTTTTTTTTTTTTGTTTTTTTTTATTATTATTTGGGGGGAATCTGTTAGAGCCTGAATGTAATGTCTAAATAAATGAGAGCAAACAACACTGTGCAAATGTTGGTAAGTTGTTGGTCAGGTCAGTGGGAAAAGTCCTTGGCATATAATCTTCACAAACTTCTCAAGTTTTCAAAATGTACACTTCTGGATAATACTTTTTTGCTCTTTCTGTCTGAAAGTGCTGTCAGAAAGAGATGTATGTTTTGAATTGCACTGGTCATCTAACACATTTTGGAGTCAGTGGGGGGCGGTTGGGTTCAGTGTAACTAACTGCTGTTGGGGGAATTATGTACTACCAATCCTGTACATTATGTGAGAAAATAAATGTTAGATGCACCTATCCATGGATAAATTTAATGTATCACACAAGGTAAAGCAACTGTATGTGTATACCTTAAATAAAAAGGGCCTGCAGATGCAAAATATTTTTTATATGTGTTGTCTTTCTCTAGTACTTTGAAAGTTGAAATGAAGAAGATACATTGATTTATTTTGTCAGCAGCTGAGTCAGATATGTTTCTTTCATCAACAACATTTATTTATATAGCACATTTTCCTACGAATGACGTAGTTCGAAGTGCTTTACAAGATGAAGAAAGAGAAAAAAGACAATTAGTGTTCCCTAGTTTTTTTATATTTTAACATAGAATAAAAGTAAGGTCCAATGGCCAGGGAGGACAGGGAAAAAAAAAAAAAAAAACTCCAGATGGCAGGAGAAAAAAAAATCTGCAAGGGTTCCAGGCCAAGAGACCCCCCTAGCCCCCTTTAGGCATTCTACCTACTCTAGGCGGAGTGGTGGCTCTGAGGCTAGAGATTTGCACTGGGAATTGGAAGGTTGTCGGTTCGAATCCCGTAAATGCCAAAAGGGACTCTGCTCTGTTGGGTCCTTGAGCAAGGCCCTTAACCTGCAATTGCTGAGCGCTTTGAGTAGTGAGAAAAGCGCTATATAAATGCAAAGAATTATTATTATTACGACCTAACATAAATGATCTCAATTAGTCCTCATGGTTTCCAGGCTTCACGTGGAAGAATTAGATAATGATAGCCTTTGACTGGGGTGGGGGTGGCGCAGATCACCAGCACAGAAAACCAGAAAAAGAACAGCAGAGAGGTTAGTACGGATTTTGGAGCCACCATGAATAATAATGATAATATAAAATATCAGAGTTAAACTAAAATGAAGCTCTGAGAAAGCCATGTTAGAGTAATCAGTTTTTTAGCAGTTCTTTAAAGTGCTCTACTGTATTAGCCTGGCGAATTCCTATTGGCAAGCTATTCCAGATTTTAGGTGCATAATAGCAGAAGGCTGCCTCACCACTTCTTTTAAGTTTAGCTCTTGGAATTCTAAGCAGACACTCATTTGAAGATCTAAGGATACGATTTGGAGTGTAATGTGAAAGGCATTCTGAAATATAAGATGGAGCGAGATTATTTAAGGCTTTGTAAACCATACGCAGCATTTTAAAGTCAATTCTAAATGGCAGGGGGTAACCAATATAGTGATTTCAAAACTGGAGAGATGTACTTGGATTTTCTTTTCCTAGTTTAGATTCTAGCATTTGCATCCTGCACTCGTAATCGATTGATGTCTTTTTTGGGTCGTCCTGGGAGGAGTGTGTTACAGTAATCTATCCAACTGAAAACAAAACTGTGAACTAATTTCTCGGCATCTTGCAAAGTAGATCTAACTTTTGCTATATGTCTTAAGTGGAAAAAATGCTATCCTAGTAATCTGATTAATATGTGATTTAAAATTCAGGTCAGAGTCAATAATAACCCCTAAATTCTTTACCTCTGTCTTGACTTTTAATCCTAATGGATAAAGTTTATTTCTAATACCCTTACAGGGCTCGCAAAATTTCAAAGTCCCTGGTAGCCCTTCGGGCAGGCACTCTTCAGTTTTTGGTAGCCCAAAATAAATTTAAGTTGCCCGAATAAAAAAGATTATTTTTAATGTATAATATTGTAAAGGAAACAAAACATCAATCAAAAAATTGTTAAAACACAAATTACAACTATATAAAAATTACAATCATCAACTCAAATATTTGGTTTTAATTGAACAGAAATTTCTATGAACTTGTAAAAACTGTGTAGAACATGAATCAGTCTGTGCCAGATTCTGAATCTGAAATTTCCACTGAAGTCACGGATGAGAAAATGCCACTCGACGTTGAGGGCATAGCATCTCCTTCATCAGCTTTCTCTTCCTGTGCATCGGCCTCCATTTCACTGCTCTTTGTTCTTGTCGGGGTTTTATGATCCAGGTATCTTGAACCTTTTCCAGAAAACATCCAGAAACGAATTGACTTGTCAGGGCAAAAAGATTCAACTGTTTCCCCATTAATGGAGAGTTGCATGCAGTCATTCAGTGTTTCAGGGTGTAGAGAGGTACGATGTGTTGTCTTCACTTGGTTCATGCAAGAAAATCCTCTCTCACAGATGGCTGTTGATGGACTAAATGTCAGCATTAATTTCACCAGCAACAAGATATGAGAGAAGTGTTCTGGATTATCAGAGAGGAGATCTCTGTACAAGCAATCTACCTTGCTACCCCAGTGTTCTGCAAGCCACATTGTTAGTTCCATCCATTCTTGTGGAATTTTCTCTTTCTCTTCCTCATCTAGCAAACTGGCAAAATGTGTGACAAGATAATCCACCTCTTCATCCCCATAATTTGCCAGCTCTTCTCTGGGGTAGGGAAGAGTGGAAGGGTCAAAAACCTTGAAACAAGAGAGAGGCTTTTCACGCAGATTTTTAAATCTGTTGTCCATGTACTTGACTGTGTTGTCAGTAATCTTCTGAATCTCTGCACCAAAAGTGTCTTTGTCTGTGCCCTCACCTCTTCTAGCAGGTCGTTGACTTTTTGTGAGCTGTGTTTCACAGTAGCAAATGCTACCATCCTTGTTCTCTGTGAACTTTGTGTCCAAGGTTTTCTGGTATTCTCCTGGTTTTGTTTTTAGGCTGAGTAAGCGTGATGTGGTGCTCTCAACTAACTGATTTGTTCGTGTGATGTTTAGGTTATCATGCTGAAAAACAGTACAGCACTTGGATAAGATGGTATTGTAGTCCAACATGAAATGCAGGAAGCGAACAAATTTCTCAGTCTTCATCTCCTGCGCCACCCCCTTAGCCTTGGCTGCATCCTCGGACTTGACATCACTTCCTCCTGCCATGTTCTGTATATGAACAACAGTGGGAGTGTAATTTTTTTCCACAGCATTCAGACATCTCAGCCGGCTTGGAAGCCACCGTGTGCTCTTCAGGCTTCTGAAATGTGCCAGTTTCTCATTAAGCAGTTCACTTATTTCTGTCAGTTCTCTTCGCTTCTTTGGGGAATAGTAGTACATCTTAAAGATGGTTTTCAGTGTATCTTCAGTTTTCACCAGGTACTCGCAGCCTTTCACGCTATCCAGTACGGCTAGCTCTAATTTGTGTGCCACTCAGTGGATTGTTATGATGTGGGGTATCCTCTGTTTCTGTCTCCCAGCTACTCCTGTTTTCTCACCCATCATCACTACAGCACCATCAAAATTTGCACACACTGCTTTCTTTTTCCATGTGTCTTCCCTGATACCCATGGTGTTCACTGCATCATCAATAGCCTCTAAAATACCTGCAGCATTTGCACTCTTGACTGGCTGACATTTGATCATGTATGTGGATATGTCACCGTTATCTCTCACATACCTGACATGAACCAACTCCTGTTCTATTATACCAGTGTCTGTACTGCCATCTGCAAGAATGGATAAGAACCTGCTTTCTTGAATTTCCTTTTCGATCTGGTCTCTTGAAGTTTGTGCTATTGCTCCAATAAACTCTCTGCAAGCATCGGCATTGAGGTAAGTGGAACCAAGATCTAGGCCATTTGCTTTTTGAAGTTTGCAAAGACTGCTAAATTTTGCCAATGGTAGTTCACTCTTTGCAACACAGTACGCTGTTCTAAACAGATTTTTCAAGACTTGTTGTGCTTGGTTTATTTTTAGTATGTTTTTTGCATTTGGTGTTTGTTCTGGGAAAAGATACTGCAGACTGAGAACCAATGCATTTCTTGTGATGCAGAGATTTCTCATGGGTTCTGATGGGATCTTTCCTAAAATTACTGGTCCCAGTAACAAAGGTGCTTGTCGAGTCAGAAATAGAGGGAAACTCACGACACACCCGGCAGAACATTGTTATTCCAGCCACAGAAATTTTTATCCATGAAACCAAAAAGATGCGCTTTCTTTTTGCCTCATAGTCTGATTTGTCATAACTTTTCCGCTTTGTGGTAGGCTTTTCTTTAGCTGTCCCTTCTTCACCCTGACCTGTCTTATTTGGTTCAGCAGAACTAAAATACCTGCGTAAATCCATCTATTTTTACACATGCACACACAAAACGGTCAGCGATTTTTTAAATTCTCTGCACAATCAACCTCTATCACATGTTTAAGCTTGCTGCGGGAGATTTCACTTGTCACGTTTGAATAGTAAGCTAATGAGTGATAAGACGATGTCAGAGGAATTGGTGTGCAATTAATCCATCACTGACCAATCAGCACTGCTGCTCTCTATACATAGTTGACGCGATCGCAAAGTGAAAGTAAAGAACAAGCGCGATTTCAATATTTCACATATTGACAGTGGCTCATTGATGCCCGAAAATGACATAATTACCCAGCTACATTTGCGAAAGAATGCAAAAGCATTGACATATATTTTTCCTTCCTATGATAGCCCGACGGGCAGGGCTGAGAGAGATTTTGGTAGCCCGACTGGAAGACACAATAGCCCCGGGACGTCGGGCTAGCAATTTTGCGAGCCCTGCCTTACTATATGCATTTTTGCCAATCACTAAAATTTGTTTCCTCCTTATTCAGTTTGACAAAATTATTACTCATCCACTCAGAAACACAAGTAAGACACTGGGTCAATGAACTAAGAGAGTCGGGGTCATCCGGCGCGATTGATAAATTCAGTTGTGTGTCATCAGCATAGCTGTGGTAACTCATATTAAATTATGCCTTGAGATAATCTGACCTAAAGGAAGCATCTACTGTACATAGATTGAAAACAGCAGTGGACCCATGATAGATGAAATACCATACAGAATAGCCTGTGTCTCTGAAGTATAATTACTAGAACTAACAAAGAATTTTCTACCTGTTAAGACTCAAAGCAACTTAAGACCCTGCCAGAGAGGCCCACCCATTGACTAAGGCAATTTATAAGGATATTAGGCATATATTTCAACACAATCTGCCGCTAATATATTCTCTAACCATAAAGAGACCAATGCTTAAAATAAGAGAAGAGCAAACACATGTTAGCAGAGGTGAACTAATAATAAGTTACCGTGGTTTGCAAAAGTAATTCCTTCCTACACATGCAAGCTCAAATCTCCAACCTAATAAATAAAAGAGATGAGGCCCTGAGCTTGAATGCGGCAGCAGCAAAGTAGCTAATATTTGATAGTTTTTTACCAGTGTGGACAACAAATGGGCATGGAGAGGCCAAAGGAATGATTCCCCGACATTGTGCTGGCATCTTGAATTTTCTTTGGCAACATAAGCTAAGAGTGGCCGGCTTTACTGAGGCCCACTTGTTCCATGCTTTCTTCTGCTGTTCTTTTTTGGCAGCACAAGTTGTCGCTAACTAATAAACCAAGTGGATGATTTCTTTCAGCACTTTGTTTCTTCCTAAACTGTAGGTATTGGGTTATGGGAAATTCAGCAGAGGCTGCCATTTTAAACAAACACATGTTGGCAAGGAGTATATGCTGTCTGGTGGATCTGTACACAAGGGAACAGCTTTATTGGAAAATTGTGTGACCACTTGACTGTGCAGACACACACAGGTTAGCTGGATGTCATGTTATTAAAATAAAGCATATGTGCCTTCCACATTAGCAGTTTCTTCTTTTAGAATTATTTTCAGTTCAGTTGATTTTATTATGTCATAACCCAACCACCTCCTTCACTGCTAAATAGGCCTTTATAGAAGTTTATTTTTTGTTTTTCAAAAATAGTCAAGTGTAAGCAATAAAGGCGCCCGGGGGGTATTTTTCGTACGTGGATTACTCGCTTAGCCAGATGTAATTGTTGACGATTTGGCCTGATCCTGGATCTGTCAGTTTTTCGAAACTCTTGCTGGAAGTGTTGTCATAGCAACACATCCTAATCCTCAAACCTGCACGGAGCAGGTTTGTTCTATGTAAACGAGGATTAGCTCACATACATAATCAGTGACGGTGCGTGGAATTCATCCAGTCATAACTTCGCCGTTCATGAATGAGCTACCAATTGATATTGGTGCGCAAATTATACGAAGAGAATTTCATATAGAAAGGGTTTTGTGCAATCGGCAAGATCCTTTATTGCTCCTGGAGGAAATCTTTTCGAAAGATACCGCTTTAGCCGAGGGGGGAATATTGTACCTCAAAAATTTATTAGCTCCTTATATTCGAAGTCAAACTCGTGGCCGGCTCTCACAACCACACAGACAGTATGCATTGCTTTGAGTTTTTTTTGCAAGCGGCACTTTTTTATATACTGTAGGCGATGCGGAACATCTATCGAAAAGTGCAGTCTGCCAGGCAATTCGTAAAGTCTGTTTGGCTCTGAAACATTTCCTTCGGGGTTTCATAGTGTTTTCTGGACACCTGCGTGTGCAGACCATAAAAGAGACGTTTCATGCCATTGCAGGTAGGTAATACACAGGAAAAAACACCCACAGTTCCATAAAGAATTTCAAAATCAGCCTAACATTCTCATTACCTAGGATTTCCAAATGTGATTGGGGCACTGGATTGTACGCAGATCTGAATAAAGGCCCCATCAGGTCCAAATGAGCCAGATTACGTGAACAGAAAGGGCTTCCACAGTATTAAAGACTCTTTTTGAAAGAGTTGAAAATAGCCAATAGGTACGTTGACAGTAAAATTGTTTGACCTACATGCTATCAGTTCTCAGCTGATCTGTGATGCATCCTACCTTGTATCAAATGTGGAGGCTAAATGGCCAAGGTCTGTTCATGACTCTAGAATTTGTAAGGAGTCACACCTGTATCGGACATTTGAACAAGGTAATAATCTAATTATTGATCATGGTGATGTGTGTATTGTATTCACAATTTTTACATATTCCACCGGTGGTCATGATGGAATCCTGCTTGGGGACAGGGGATATGCCTGTATGAATTTTCTAATTACCCCATTTCCTGACCCCAACCCTGGGCCACAAACTCGATATAATGCAGCTCTGTCTAGGACAAGGGCACAAATTGAAATGACCTTTGGCCACCTGAAGGAGAGATTTCAATGTCTAAAAAGGCTGAGGGTTGCACCTGACAGAGCATGTGACATAATTGTTGCATGCTCTGTCTTACACAACATAGTGACCATCAGAAAAGAGAGAGAGTCCCTGAGGTTTTGGTGCAGCCTAATGTTGACCTTGACCCAGTGCACCTTGAGCAAACCAGTGGCAGAGCTGCCAGAGACAGAATTGTGGCCCAACATTTTCAATGAAAAAGACAACAGTGATTTCACACAAAACTGATTTATTATATATTACTGACCTTCAGCCTGTAAGGAGAACATTAATTAAGGATACACTCACGCATACACATCATGGGAAAGAGAAGAGAATTTTGTTACCAATTGTTTTTCTAGTATTTTTATCTGCAACTTCATTGTGGTTGTCTTCAGTTCATGAAGTTCCATGTCCTGCTGTATTTTCCTCTTTTTTAGTTTCCTGTACGTGACTTTCTGCTAAAGATATCACATTTTTCTGCAAATAAATACACAATTACAAATGCCTTTTTTCCTCTACATTGTATACACAGTATATCATTTTGAATCGTTTCGTATCAAGTACAACAGATGGCTCAACCAACCTCACCATCTCCTTTTTTTGATGTGGATGTTCCAAAAGGTACATGTGTGCTGGCTACAGGCTCCTGCAACACAGTTATATCACGATTAGCACATGGGACTGATCAGAATGGAGTTTGTTCAAATATTTGGAACATTTACCTCTCCTCCTGATGAATAATCAGACACAGCGTCTTCATCAAATATTTGACATTCGTCAATAGCTCAGTGGTCAGACACAGGTTCTAGTGATATAACATTCCCTGCAACTGACCCAATAAAAAAGAGGGCTAAATGGGACATACCTATGGCACACATTGAGGACAAAATATATGCAATGACCATCCTTTACCTGAAATGAAGTTATCACTGCATCCTGCCACTGGTTCTGAGGAGGAGCTTCCCCCTGGAATGCCCTCAGAAACCAGGCAATGGGCATTTTGCTGGAGAGCCAACTCTTTTGCAGGGGTTAGGTCTGGACCGCATGGACCTCCACCTGTTTTTTGCTCGTCTGCGGTGTTACCCCTTGTACATAATAACTCTTGAAATTCTTCATATCCTTCGAGTAACAGGTCCTGCTCCGCTTGTGTGAAAGAATGTGCCCGTTCTTTTGTCATTTTGTTACAGCCTAGCAAAGACTTGCTGATCATGTTTTCTAGACTAAATATATATGGGCTTTTTAATCAGCGCGGGCGCGCACAGTCATCTTAGATGATTAGATCCGCTGCGTTTGAAAAATCGACCTATCCCGGATGAGTGTCACTGGCATTAACTCATCCAAGATGAGGCACCTGATCTCGGATGATTTAAGCGACGTATGGAAAATACCCCCCTGCCCTGTGCTATTTTTTTTCTCTTGCCAGAATGACCTTCCATCCGCGGTAGTACATGTGTTTGTGTTAGTAACGAAGAATACAAAATTGACATGTTTACATGCATTTTAAAAACAAAAAAAAAGAAAACCGTGAAATGCCTTGTTTGACGAGTGTGAATCTTTTTACTGTAACACTCTAAACCAGGGGGGCCCAACTTCAGTCCTGGAGGGCCTCAATGACTTCAAAAGAAGTTCATTAGCAGCAAAAACAGTGCATTAATTAAGAAATGGGTTAGAATGAAAACCTGCAGCCACTGGTGTCCTCCAGGACCAGAGTTGGGGACCCCTGCTCTAAACTGATGTCTCACCTGTCCAGGTTCCGTGTAAGGTTGCCATGAAACTTCATTGGAAATCCATTTGTGAGTATTTTAATTTGCTGCCATTCATTGATGTTCCTGCCATTGGCCATCATGTTCTGAGATGATGTCTGTACAATTCCACGATAAAATTGTAAATGGGTTTTTGATTGGTTGGGTGGTTGAATGGCAGATGGCAGGCAATAAAAACAAGATTGACAGAAGATGGCCAGTTGATTCTCGACTCGACTCGACTATAATTCAGGCCCATGACGTTTACCTTGTGTACTCCTGGGGGGTATTTTTCGTACGTGGATTACTCGTTTAGCCAGGTGTAATTGTTGACGATTTGGCCTGATGCTGGATCTGTCGGTTTTTCAAAACTCTTGTTGGATGTGTTGTCATAGCAGCACATCCAAATCCTCAAACCTTCTCCGAGCAGGTTTGTTTTATGTAAACAAGGATTAGCTCACACACTTAATCAGTGTCTGTGCATGGAATTCATTCAGTCATAGCTTCGCCGTTCATGAACGAGCAACCAATTTATATCGGTGCGCAAATTATAAGAAGAGAATTTCATATAGAGAGGGTTTTGCACAATCGCAAGATCCTTTATGCTTCCGGAGGAAATTATTTTCGAAAGATACCACTTTAGCCGAGGGGGAATATTGTACCTTAAAGTTTTATTAGCACCTTATATTCGAAGTCAAACTAGGCGAAGTCGGGCTCTCACAACCACACAGACAGTATGCATTGCCTTGAGGTTTTTTTGCAAGCAACACTTTTTTTATATACTGTAGGCGATGCGGAAAGTCTTTCTAAAAGTGTAGTTTGCTAGGCAATTCATAAAGTCTGTTTGGCTCTGAAATATTTTGTTTGGGTTTTCATACTGTTTCCTGGACACCTGCGTGTGCAGACAATAAAAGAAACGTTTCATGCCATTGCTGGTACACAGGCAAAAACACCCACAGTTCTATAAAGAATCTCACGATCAGCCTAACATTCTCATTACCCAGGATTTCCAAATGTGATTGGGGCACATAGGACTGATCAGAGTGGAGTTTGATCAAACATTATTTGGAAAATGTACCTCTCCTACTCCTGATAAATAATCAGACACAGTGTCTTCCTCAAATATTTGACATTCGTCAATATCTCGTTGGTCAGACACAAGTTCTAGGGATATGACATTCTCTGCAACTGACCCAACAAAAAAAAAATGCCCTCAGAAACAGGGCGATGGGCATTTTGCTGGAGAGCCAACTCTTCTGCAGGGCTTAGGTCTGGCCTGTGTGAACCTCCACCTGTTTTTTGCTCATCTGCCTTCTTCTTATTGGCTTTCAAATTAATGTTTTTTTCTATTATATATGATTCTTTATGTCAACAATTCTTTAAATAGTTATATACCAATATTTACCAGTTTGAAGTATATTCTTGTACTTCACTTTAACCTGTTCCCATGTTCTCTTTGTGCTCACATTTGATCTGGAATTATGACATATTAAATAAAAATGAATGTGACAAAAAGGAAATGAAACGCTGCATTCAGTAAATACAATGCACACTACTTATGCGTTTAATTTGTCGGACACTTTTTGCCAGCCATCTTTTCTAGTTTGGACTGCTTTTGCAGTGTTACCCCTTGTGCATATTAAATCTTGAAATTCTTCATATCCTTTGAATAAAAGGTCCTGGGGCCTCATGTATAACACCGTGCGTAGAACTCGCACTATAACATGGCGTAAGCACAAAAGCCGAAATGTGCTTACGCACAGAAAAATCCAGATGCAGGAATCTGTGCGTACTCCAACTTCCACGTTCTTCCGCTACATAAATCCCGATCAGCGTGAAAAGTAACACTCGTGCACACGCTTTATGTAACGCCCCAACTCCTCCCAGAATTACGCCTCTTTGAATATGCAAATCAATATAAAATCGCCCTTAAGCTCAGCCTTCTGTGAAAAGACAATAGGAAAAGCACGGGGAAAATATAAGAATTTCAGCGAATACCAAGTGGAGGCAAAGGAAAAACATACTATTTGTTCAAATAAACCGTGGTATAATCAACAAAAGGAAGTTGATTGAGTGACATAGCGTGTTGGAGAAACTTGAAAGCTCACATTCACAAATCGCACAGTGCCGGAAATAAAAAAGAAGTCACATATCAAAGTCGCCGTGAAAAGCCGAGTTGTAAGCCCACTGTCTGAGTGTCATATGAAAGTTTATTAGGGTACAGAGAAAAAAGGCACACAGTGGGGAAAAGCACAAAATGTCAACTTCAATCTCGACATTTCCACTTTAATCACGTAGTTTATTTTGTCATTAAAGTAGAACATACATCATCTTAAAATCGTTTAATTAACCAGTTTCTCAAATCACATCGTAATTAAAGTAGCACGTTAAATGCTTTGTTTTGTATTTGATCTTCTATGTGCTCTATGTGTGTGAATCACTACTTGCTTCTTAAACTGGCTCTCTTCCTCTGACTGGACACAGAGTCCATTACATTCGTAATATTACAGCTCTCTGAATAACTAAAATACTGAGATGTACACGTGATGTCATTTTTATGATGATAGGAGTTAAAGCACGTTATTAAACATGGGTTTCACTTCGATGAAATAATTTATTGCAGCAGTACTCAGGGGCGGCTCTAGGCTTGTGGTGGCACTGGGCAGAGGAAGAATCGGTGGCTCCTTTGCCTGCCAATGTCAGTAAGGTAGCTTATGCACGGTGGATGGCCTCGTCCGTTGCAGACACTACATAGCCCCCTTGTGCTCATGACACAAGCATTTAACTTTTGCCGAAATTTGTCGTTGCGTTTTTAGCTGTGTTGTTGTTTTCTCTTTCTGTTTTATATTCAATATACAGTGGGATGCAAAAGTTTGGGCAACCTTGTTAATAGTCATTATTTTCCTGTATAAATCGTTGGTTGTTACGATAAAAAATGTCAGTTAAATATATCATATAGGAGACGCACACAGTGATATTTGAGAAGTGAAATGAAGTTTATTGGATTTACAGAAAGTGTGCAATAATTGTTCAAACAAAATCAGGCAGGTGCATAAATTTGGGCACCACAAAAAAGAAATGAAATCAATATTTAGTAGATCCGCCTTTTGCAGAAATTACAGCCTCTAAACGCTTCCTGTAGGTTCCAATGAGAGTCTGGATTGTGGTTGAAGGTATTTTGGACCATTCCCCTTTACAAAACATCTCTAGTTCATTCAGGTTTGATGGCTTCCGAGCATGGACAGCTCTCTTTAACTCACACCACAGATTTTCAATTATATTCAGGTCTGGGGACTGAGATAGCCATTCCAGAACGTTGTACTTGTTCCTCTGCATGAATGCCTTAGTGAATTTTGAGCTGTGTTTCAGGTCGTTGTCTTGTTGAAAGATCCAGCCCCGGCGCAGCTTAAGCTTTGTCACTGATCCCTGGGCATTGGTCTCCAGAATCTGCTGATACTGAGTGGAATCCATGCGTCCCTCAACTTTGACAAGATTCCCAGTCCCTGCACTGGCCACACAGCCCCACAGCATGATGGAACCACCACCATATTTTACTGTAGGTAGCAGGCGTTTTTCATGGAATGCTGTGTTCTTTTTCTTCCATTCATAACGCCCCTTGTTATGCCCAAATAACTCAATTTTAGTTTCATCGGTCCACAGCACCTTATTCCAAAATGAAGCTGGCTTGTCCAAATGTGCTTGAGCATACCTCAAGCGGCTCCGTTTGTGCTGTGGGTGGAGAAAAGACTTCCTCTGCATCACTCTCGTATATAGCATCTCCTTGTGTAAAGTGCGCCGAATGGTTGAACGATGCACAGTGACTCCATCTGCTGCAAGATGATGGTGTAGGTCTTTGGTGCTGGTCTGTGGGTTGACTCTGACTGTTCTCACCATTCGTCGCTTCTGTCTATCCGAAATCTTTCTTGGTCTGCCACTTCGAGCCTTAACTTGAACGGAGCCTGTGGTCTTTCATTTCCTCAATATGTTCCGAACTGTGGAAACAGACAGCTTAAATCTCTGGGACAGCTTTCTGTATCCTTCCCCTAAACCATGATGGTGAACAATCTTTGTCTTCAGGTCATTTGAGAGTTGTTTTGTGACCCCCATGTTGCTACTCTTCAGAGAAAATTAAAGGAGGAGGGAATCTTACAATTGACCCCCTTAAATACTCTCTCTCATTATAGGATTCACCTGTGTATGTAGGTCAGGGGTCACTGAGCTTATCAAGCCAATTTGAGTTGCAATAATTAGTTCTAAGTTTTGGAATCAATAAAATGACAACGGTGCCCAAATTTATGCACCTGCCTGATTGTTTGAACAATTATTGCACACTTTCTGTAAATCCAATAAACTTCATTTCACTTCTCAAATATCACTGTGTGCGTCTCCTATATGATACATTTAACTGACATTTTTTATCATAACAACCAACGATTTATACAGGAAAATAATGACTATTAACAAGGTTGCCCAAACTTTTGCATCCCACTGTATATTGGCGTAGCCGTCACTGCAGTCAGTGCTTTTCTTTCCCCAAGTAACCGATCACCACACAATCAGCTCTGTAATAGAAGTTAAGCCATCTATAAGCTTAGAGCGACGATTCTTCGAAACGTTTAAGGAACATTGAAATATCTTCGTAATACATGTTTAATTATTCTATCCTTCGACACTCCCAGTGAAGAATAGATTATTTAAATGAAGTTCAAGTTTTATCTGTATAATATAATAAACATATTTTGCTGCATTTCACCTTAAAAATGATATCATCATCATATGTAAATACGCGCTTTATAAAGTGGCTCAGGTTGTGCAATATTATAACTGTAGTGCAAGTTTACAGTGAGGTGATTGTACTTATAAGTACAAACAGTTCTACAAGGAGCAATTGATTGAGTGCATTTAAAGTTCTTGGGATGAAACTGTTTCTAAACCGCGAGGTCCGTACAGGAAAGGCTTTGAAACGTTTTGCCGTGGCTGAGGCAGCGTGAGCTTGAAGCTGTATACTGATGATTCTCTTTCCGATCAGCTGCTGCTGTGATTCACACTCAGATACAGTGATATAAATACTCCCACGTGGTGCAGTGAGAGTAATATGAAAAAAAGATGATCCGCTGTGGCAACTCCTAACGGGAGGAGCTGAAAGAAGAAGGTGGTGCAGTGACAGTAACAACGCTAAAGCAATTATGGTATTTGGAATACTATGGCTGTTCCCTGGACCATTATATTGTTACAAGTTAATTACAATCAGATGCGTTACACTAATAAACAATATGCGGTTAGTTTCAGTGTATTTATAAAGCCGCGTCAGGAAAATAAGGTGTAACCACACAGGAACAGTACCATTGTTTTGACGCTGGGTGCCGCCAGTCTGCAAAACTGAGCGGAGAACTTGCGTACAACAAGGTACGAGGAACCATGGAAAAGTGCGTGGCTTTAGGCCAAGTGTAGGTTTTATACATCGCGATTTGAACGTGGAAAAGTTTTTACGCAACATTTCTGTGCGTACGCACCGTTTATACATGAGGCACCTGCTCCACTTCAAAGACTTGCTGATCATATTTTCTAGACTTAATATATATGGGCTTTTCAATCAGCGCAGATGCGTGCATTCATCTTGGATGATTAGTTCCAGCTAGACTAATCCACTACACGGCTGCATTTGAAAAACCGACTTATCCTGGATGAGTCTCACCGGCATTAACTCATCCAAGATGAGACATCTGATCTCGGATGATTTAAGCGACGTACGGAAAATACCCCACCCCCTGCCCGTTGTCTGCAGAAGTTATCCTCAATTTATTACATCCGAGTATCAGGCATAGACAAACGACCTGTGAGCCTGCGTTGTGTTGCACCGATGCCAGTCCTGTGTCTGCTTGTGGTGTATCACGTGGACTTCTACACCTATCTAAGACGCAGGCAGACGCTAAACACGTCCCACTTTGTGTAAAGTACTGGCAATGAGTACAGGATTGATTCATGCCTTGTGCCCTTTGCTGATGGAATCGCTTGTGAATCCCTCTGACTCTACCCTGCTAAAAAAAAAAAAGTTGTCCACCACCTTCAACAGGAAACAAAAATGGAAACCATTTAACACATTTTCTAATTAAAGTAGCCGTGGCAATGCAAGAGTTGGTCATTTAGTACAAACTCATTTTTTTTTTCATCTGTTAGAGCACCACAACGAGGTATAAACTGTTAAAACATTAATATCCCCAAAACAAATAATGGTTCTTTAGTCTCCAACTAGCACTGAAGGACCACTAACGTTCTGGGAGATTTGGAACAACTTGTGTAAGATAGTAGGAGACGGGGCTTGTTCTCTTAAGAGTTATTAATGTCACCAGGAGGGACTCCACAACCAGAGACAAGAGCAACTGGGTTCTGAAAATCTATGCCGTTTCATTGAAAAGTACACTGTGTTCACCTCACTAACAACGGTGAAATTTTCACAAATATTTGCAGACATTTATACAATGCTTGATTCTGTGATTTTTCAACATCTTATGTCTGAAACAAGAAGTGCATTTATTAAACCACAAATAGAAAATTTCTACTTCACATACAAGTTATTAGTTATTTTTGGCATTACAGAATTAGCACCATAGAATACCCCATACTAAACCCTTGAGAGACTAGCCCTTACAGAGACTCATCATGTGGGAGCCAAAGGAGAATTCTGGAACGTCTCTGCTGTTAACCAAGTGTAAGTGACCATTCTATCCAATATTCCTACTAAAAATAACATTCCTGACTCCCAGCCTTTTGTAACAAACTTTACTAGCTACAACCAGCAGTGTGTGGCAAAGCGGAGATGCTCACAATTCTGCAAGATGCTCCCTCACAAGTCAGCAGTTAAATCAGCTGCTGGTTAAACCGAGTTCTCCATTTAGCTGAGAGATGGAACTTGCAGCTTGGAATCCCAGAATCTTCCATTTGTGTCCCAGACATGCCGTTTTAGGATTGTGATAAGGAGCAAAACTAGGAGCACGTACACTACAATAATTGTCTTTCCACTCAAGCTGTGCTACCAAAACAGACAACATGCCTTTGCAAACACAACCTCCACCTGGTGTAGTTGAAGAAAACTCATAAACGACAACCCATTATTAAATAGCTTTTATTACATTAATACAAGGAATTACATATTTGTATGAGCAAAACTATGTAAACTTCAAGCAAAGCAGGACATAAAATAGAAAAGTGCTTAAAAGCAGGATTTCTAAATCTGCTGTGCTGTGAAAGATCTAAAAACCAGCTACTACTCGAGTGGATGTAAAGCAAGCATCACACTCGTAGTGATTAACGCGTCTTAAAACTCTTCCCTGGCTGCAAGACGCTCAAGGAAGAAATGGAGCTGAAAGGATAACACTGCAGACCTGGATAAGTTAGGAGAGTGTTCAAATTGCAAGTTCCTCAAGTTGTTTGTAGAAGGATGTGGTCCACACAACAGCAAGAGCAGGTCTCCTTCACATTTTAGGTCTTATTTTATCTTCAGCAAGGTGCAACCTGGAGATATGAGGTTAGGAAAACAAAAATTAAGACGTACTTCTGAGGTAATGTGTACTTATTTAAAGTCTCTCTCTGAAGATCACACACACATATATATATATACATATACATATTAATTCCTGAGCTATTGCCACCAATCATGTGTCATTATCATAGGGAAATGACTAATCATACGGGAATCAAAGGCAATATATAGCAAATTGGGGGGTGGGGTTCAGAGGGTGTTCCTCAAAGTGTTTTTTTTTTTTTTTTATTTGGATGTTCTTCTTTTCAAGCCTGCCTATGCTCGATTCATGTCCAAATGTCAGTTAATGGCTTTTTTCTATATACACACATTCAAATACAGAGAAAAAAAAATCTAAATTCACAGGCAACATCATCAAGGAAAAGATTCAAGTTCAATGTTGCAAATCTAAAATGGCTTCCACTTAACGGTTGCGCATTTTACTTTTTGGATCCTTCTCCAGAAAGCGTAGAATAGGACGGATTAAAAGGAAGTATTGTCTTTTGGCAGTGAATTAAAACATCGAGACACAGAGGACTTTAGGCTGAAACTGCACATTTTAGAACCGGAGAGAGGCTTTACATTAGGATACAGTGGAAAAAGGTTCAAGGTGAAGGATGGCATGAAGAGACAATCCATGTTTGCTTACACACGGTGTCCTTTTAAAAATGCTGCCTCTGAACCCACCAAATGGACCGTTACATTTTTAAAACAGTAAATTGTTTCCATCAGTAAGGCAATGCATACTTAACTACATGAGCTAGCTTCAAAACGTACAACAAGCAAAGATGGATAAAACGGACGACGCCGTGCAGTGCCTCGATCTTGAGCTCATTGTTTTGCAGATTTGCTAGGGTGAGTGTGCTGTTCAGGCAGCAGTGTAACAATTCAGCAGATAGCACCATCACTTCATATGGGGGGGGTTGGGGGTCTGCAGTTTGATTCTAGTTCATTATGTGAAGTTTGCAATTGTTATTTATGTTTGGGGGTTCCCCGCTATTACAGAAGGATGAGGTTTCACTGTAAGTTGCTCCACTGCCCCTCAGTTTTTACCCCTTGATGTGAAGATGTTTAGATCTTTAAGGTGGCGATTCTGCTGCCTCACATGTCCAGTGGCTTTGGTTTGAACCCCATACAGAGAAATACACACCCCATCTTATCTGCCTCCCACTTCCTCAAAGATGTTCTTGTTTGGTCAACTGGAAATGCCAATCTGGCACACTCCAAGTCTCAAGTAGGCACCACAATGAACTAGTTTCCTGTATCTATCCTGCCTTGTGCCCAGTACCGCCAGGACAGGTTCTAGCCAAACATCCCAATAACCCTGAATTTGGATTTAAACTTTAGGATCCAACACTGGTCATGTGCATGATATATATTTGCACAAACAAAATGACACAGTTATACCCCCCTATTTAATTATGATTTGAGAATAATAATGGACATATCCTAATAAACTCCTTTCAACTGCATTTTTTAACTTTGCTTTTCGTATTATGTTTTCCTACAGCTTTGTTATCACACTCATTAGTTGTTGTTATAAAGAACACAAGTTGCCTTTTGGTTTACAATGCATCATTTCCAGGGGGTCCCCAGCGCCAGTCCTGGAGGGCCACAGTGGCTGCAGGTTTTCATTGTAACCCTTTTCTTAGTGACCCATTTTTCCTGGTAATTAATGTCTTTTTAATTTATTTTAAATGGACTAGTTAAGGTTTGTGCCCCTAAATTTCTTTCCTTAAAAGGCACCCAAACTGAAATGAACTGTGAAATGAATGAGTGAGCCAACAGAAGACCAACTAAGTCAGGGCCTCAAACATCAACCAGTTGCTTAATTAGGCAACGATTCTTCTTGTTAATTAAGCCCGTTCTTTTAATTCCAAGGCTTGTTGCTGCTCCTGTTTTTTCATGCTTTCTGAAATGATTGATTGTCTCTTTTCTGTTAAAATGTTTTGCGGACCTGAGCAGATCAGCATTCCAAAAACCTTCACCTTTCTTTATTTTCAGATATTGTATGATGGACACAGTTTGCTGGTCATGTTTTGTATCTCATTATTGTTTGGCTTCTAATTAAGGAACAAAACAATCAAGGGGTCGGAGTCTTCAAGAGCAAGTTATTTTGAATTAATTTGATTTATGTAAAATTAGCAGCAAAAAAAAAAAAAAAGTCACTAATTAAGGATTAGAATGTAAACCTGCAGCCACTTTGACCCTCCATGACCAGAGTCGGGGACCTCCACCCCAAGTATACTGCAAGCACAAACTCCAAATGTTCTTCCTATTTTTTTTAACCCATCATAATTGTGATTACAATTTTTTGCGTCTATCGTTTAATGAAATACACACAAGATGAACATGAATGCTTAATTACATTCACAGGAGGCTTGCTATTTCAAGAGCCACCATGCAGAATAAATGTCGATCCGCGGCCCCCACCCTTGGGCACTTGAACTGGTACAGGAGAGTTTGCCAATTTCAACAACGTAGGCAATAGTTAAAGATTATAGAATTAATAGGTGTTGTGTGCAGCCCAACTCATACAGTATATTTCTGATGCATGGAATTATAGTTTCAAAATTATGTTGAAGGCCTGGTTTTGTTTCCTTGGCAGCGCGACAGTCTCGGTTTCATTTCTATTACATTTAAATTATCCTAAAACGTATTAGAATTTACCCTGAAACTGGAGAGGGCAGATCATTTCTGTGGGTCTGGGAATACCTCAAGGATGCTGTGGTGACACTGAGCCGTCGACGACTACATGGGGCTTTCAAGTGGCTAAAGTTGACCTTCCCTGCATACTCGTTATTTAGCTTACAACATCCGAGATACAATTGGGAACGTTTCTTTTTTATCACACATCCGCCCCCAAACAAATGGAGAGCAGGTGGGTGTTGTGACTTGCTCGTGTTCACACGGTGCCAGTAGCGAAATGTGAAAGACAAACCCCATGGGTTGAAGCCCATCCCCTCACTGCCTGCTGCTTTATTGATACTCGTTATTTTCTGTTTACTTGTTTAAATGCATGTGCTTTATGCAAAATGAACTAACAGCTGTACCACTTTACTGAAATTCGGACAAAAATGCAAATGTTTATCGATTTTCAACGCATGTTATAATCACTAATGAATTTTAAAAAAATGAACGTGAAGGCAAGCTGTAAAAAATTAACGCCATACTAATTTAGTCCATTGGAATTAACAGTGACTATGCCAGCCACTTTTACTGATGTTTTTTGCTCTCCCACTCGTGTGGCTGTAAACGAGCAGATTTCTGTCCCAATCAAGGGCGCTGCTGCAGGTTTTCGAACAAAGCTAAACCTGGTAACTAATTGTCTACGCCTGTAAACCTTTGAGTTTAATTAGCTAATCGCTTATTTGTTGCCACGTACAAACTAATAGCCTCATACACCGCGCTCAGACATGACAAAGTCCATCCATAGAATTCCTTCTTCAAACACAAGGACATTACGTACCTCTAAGAGGACGTGCTCCGGCACCGTCGTCGCTTTAGCTCGCTGTTGTGAAACTTGGTAGCGATCTTTCTTTCATGTCCGGCTGGGCAATGGCGGTTGGTGTTCATCCCAATTTCTTTCTTTGTCCTCCCTTTCCCACCTGCGTGACAGGAGTATTCCTGCATGTTATAATACTCATATTCATCATAATGCTCCTCTTCGAAGGAGGCCAAGGTCTCGCTGTCGTTCGACATTGCAGACTTTGAATGCGTGCTGCCCACACAGTCGATCAAAAACTTCCACAGGAGTGTTGTGCACTGTGTGTGTAAACAGATGACGTCAGGCATGGGAGGGCGTGTTTTACACTGTCAGCAGGCTTCCTATTGGCTGGTAATGGCATTACCCAGAAGTTTGCTTGAACGCATGTGCAAAATGTTGTCTCTGACTTTTGGGTGATTTAATTGTAATGGATCTTTGGGAGTCCTGGACAGATGTGAATGTAATCTTACGCTTCGTGTTTCAAGTTCGTGTCAATTATGTTATACAGATTATTGTCTAATATTCACATAGAATAATTGAGCAATTACATAATTTACCAGTTCTTATTGCCTTTCCACCTTATAGCAGTGTTTCTCCGGTAGTTCTGGGAATACTTTGTGGTATCTGGTTTTTTTGTTCGTGAGAGCTTCGGTAGTCAAACATCTTGTTTTGGTCAACATTTAAAGCAGAAATGTCGAACTTTGCGTTTTCCAGTTGTGCCACTGCACCAAGTAATTCCAGGTTTTGATTTACTGTTTTCTCGTACATTTGTAAGAATGTATAACTTTATTGATGGCACAGGCGTTAAACTGTTCTAGACCTCTTTAATACCTTCGTCAGCTCGTTGTTAACAAGAACGCGGCTAGGTATCTTGACACAGAAGAATTATCATAAATGAAGTGTATGTTAAATTACACATTTCTTTCAACTGTGTGCTAAATCTACAAGAAGAGTTAAACGTGACAAATAAAAGAGGACATAGGTCCCATATAATGCTTGAAACAATATTCTTCTAGTTGGAACCATCAGATTTAAATAAGTTCTATACTTGGTTTAACAGCCAGAAAAGAAAGGCATTACAGTTGGTTTTGTTCTCGTACAGCTTATTAGAACCCAACCATCCATTTTCTGAGCCCATGTCTTTAGTACAGTTTTGCAATTCAACATGCAGAACCAGCCATAGGGAGATGGGTCCAGCTGCAGGCCCCCGAAGCTCCGTGTTTCAATAGCTCCGCTAGGCAGGCAATTGGATTCAAATTTTTGTCAATTGGTTTACTTGACTTGAGTCGGATATCCGTCCACCAGCCCTAATCTTAACCACAGTGTAACCACTGATCAGTGGTCAGTGCTACCACTGATGTATAATATAAAGCAACAACCTCCTCAATGGAGTGGACCTCTGGAGGTCCACAGCTAGAGTCTATTGGCCACAGGGCCCACTTAAACACACCCTCACAGACACTTTGACACAATAAGGATTTGCTCATTAACTTGACCAAAACGTATTTGTTTGGATTGTGGGAGGAAACTTAATGGAACAAATCAAGTTAAGGCAATCACCTAATCGGTAGCTGCCTAAGATTTAACCAGATCAAGGCTCGTTTGCTGCAAACTGTCAAAAATATCCACTGCACAACCGTCACCCCAGTACACAACCGCCCACACTTACACTTCCATTTTCCAAACCTACTTTAACCATTTTTATGGTCATACTGGACAGTGTGCCAATCCATCAAAACACATACCCTATAGAAATGAAAACTATGAGTAATGAAAGTCTTACATTAAAAATTGAATCATATATTGCAATAGGTAGTTTCAGCATGTAAAAGAGTGTAGTCGATAGCCTTAGGCAGTGTAAGAGTTAAATATTAAAGGCTAACGCCCACAACTTTTCTCTAAAGTAATCTGGAAGGCCAGCACTGGCCTTTACAAAAGCGAGGTTTTGAAATGAGCCATGCAAATAAGAGCTGGACAGTCAAGTGGCTAGAAGGCAGCGATATATTTTGAAGGTCATAAGATAATGGTGGAAAGGTAGTCATGTCGATCAGGAGATTATCTATGGCCATTTAGCCCAAGAAAGCATTGATAAGATTTACAAGCCAGAGGGTAAGAATGTGACAGGTAAATAAGATGGGGTCATTCCTATGTTCAGGAGGCTTACATGCCTTTAAGGGTCAAGGTAATGGTGACCAATAATGGGACAATTATATTAATTAGAAACTTATCAATGCTTATTAGGTATTAGAAAATATTGGTGAATAAGCAAAAATACAGAAATGTATTAGTCAGATAATGATGAGTAAAATATACTGAGTGAGGTAATCTTATGTTAAGTGATTAAGTGTTAAAACGAGGTACTGTCGGACTAACAGCACTCACTTCAATGAACTGGGTCGGTTTTGTGCTGTGCAATATACTCTAAATTCTTTTTTTTTATTGAATTTATTAAAAACAAACAACATTCCATACAAGCAAGTCAAATTTTACAAAACTAGGTTCAAATCAAGTTGACCCCTACCTATGAGAAACCGAGCTAGGACAACGTAGTGAAACTTTAATAGTAGAAAAGATAAGTAAGTAAATAAATGGGATAAAAAGGGGAAGAGAATCCGCTTCCTCAATTTAAAAGCTTATTCTAAAATATTATTAATTAGATCCTGCCAGGTTTTAAAATAGTTTTGCACAGATCCTTTAAATGAGTATTTAATATTTCCCAATTTTAAGTAGCATATAACATCAGTTACTCAATGATTGCAAAGAGGAGAGTTAGGATTCTGCCAGTTGAGCAAGATCCACATGCTAATAGTGAAGTGAAGGCAATCACAGTTTGTTTGTCCTTCTCCACTTTAAGCCCACCTGGAAGAACACCAAACACAGCTGTTAATGGGTTAGGAGGGATTGTGACACCAAGGCTGTCTGAAAGGCACTTAAAGATTTTGGTCCAAAAATGATGTAAATTCTGATTGCTCATCCAAGAAACTCTGTGTTTTCTTCCAAGAGGGAACAAGTCACAAGCCACATACAAGGTGTTCCGTATTCTCACACATTCTTGCTTATCATTGTTCTAGAGAATGGTGACATGTTGTATGCTGGTCAGACATGCAAGTAGGAATTTCACCGTATTCTGTATATGTGACTACTACTGCTACCAAACATCCATACTGAGCAAGTTTAAAATAGACAAAAAGGCTAACATGCTTTGAGGTGTGGGAGAAAAAAATGAACAGAAAAACAAACCCTGCTGAGGCAACAAGAACTTCACAACAACATTTTGAGCCAACTGCTGTGCCAGCATGTTGTCCTCTTCTAAATAGATATATCTGAGAATGAGTATCACTTATCATGCAGAAATCAGTTAAAACTGGAAAAGCATGTGTCAGCAGGCAGTGATGAGGAAGATTTGCCTTTGATATGATCACAAGAAAGTCATATGAATAGCCTTCAGACAGGCCAAGGAAATCCTTTATCTTTGCTTTGGATAAGTGACTCGAACAAAATTAAGCTACCAAAGAAAATGCTGATGCCAGGCAATATAAGTTAATAACATAGTATTTATTTGACTATTTTGATTGCTGTATTTGTCCCCTATTTTATTTGGAGTGTGTAACATCAACCTTACTATCTTTAAGCATTTGAGTTAAATAATGAATGGTGTATTTATTTCAGTTTTACCGGACACATGGGGGGGACGGCACGGTGGCACAGTGGGTGGCGCTGCTGCCTCGCAGTTAGGAGAAACGAGTTTGTTTCCCGGGTCCTCCCTGCATGGAGTTTACATGTTCTCCCAATGTCTGCGTGAGTTTCCTCCCACAGTCCACAGACATGCAGGTTAGGTGCATTGGAGATCCTAAATTGTCCCTAGTGTGTGCTTAGTGTGTGGGTGCGTGCCCTGTGGTGGGTTGGTGCCCTGCCCGGGGTTTGTTTCCTGCCTTGTGCCCTGTGTTGACTGGGATTGGCTCCAGCTGATCCCCGTGACCCTGTAGTTAGGATGGATTGGAGAATGGATGGATGGACACATTGGGGTGCATGGCAACATCATTTCTGAGGCAGTTGAACCTGCCACTGCTTTTATGACACAAATAAGATATCTTGTTATGACAATTTTCCTTGAGAATTAACAGACTGAGAAGGGCAGATCAGAATAGGTTTAGGGATGGAGTTTAACCGATTAAATTTAACTTCTCCAGCATGTCACTGGGCCTACTGTCAGTGGTCAGTATGCCTGATTTACATCAAATGGGCATCTTCACTGGTTGCCCAATCCACCTTTATTCGGGTCTTTCTGGACTGTCATGCTCCTTAACCTAGCCGAGAAAAACATCTCCCACATCTAATATCAGTAATACTATGTTGTTGATCATTAGGAGAATTTTTTTTTTTTAAGAAATTTTATGCTGAGTGACTGGATATCCAATCAGTTGTCGTAAGGGTCTACAAATAAAGAAATAATAAAAATAAAAAGGCTGGCAAAACGAGATGGGTCCAGCTGCAGACCTCTGCAACTTTGTGATTCAGTAGCTCCGCTGCACAGCCAGTTGGATTGCAGGTTTTTGTCACTTGGTTTACTTGACTTGAGTCAGATAACCTTCCCCAACACCATAATGTAACCAGGTGCTATCACCTCCTCAATGGAGTGGAGTTCTCCAGGCGCACAGCTAGAGTCTATTGGGCAAAACAAGTCATTTTAAATAAATTTCATTAGGCAAGCATCAAAAGTCCGCTGAGATCACATTGGTCAGACAAACAAGTGGTGCTCTTTCTGTGAATAGAAGCCAGAAGAATGAACGTGTGTTAAAAGCCAATCAAGTTTGTTACAAAGAAGAAAAACAGATTTCTTGCCAAATCACAAAACAAAACTCTAAACCGTAGTTGCAACCATAAATTGGATAACCCAGAACATCCTGGGTGTCATTTTAGGCAACACTTAACAATCACAGCACAAGACATCCTCAAAAAAAAAAGACGGTGGCAAACAAAGATGCAAATAATTTCAAGCCACTAGAAAGTAACATTAAATCAAAAACTTAACATTAAACTTGAATTCAGTGGCCCTAAAAACTACAGCAACTTCATTTTATCATGCAAACTTTTTTCCGGGCTAGAAAAAAAAATAGAAAACAAGTTATAATACAAATCAGTGTGTGTAGATGAATAATGATTGTGCCCACATGAAGTGGGCAAAAATATGGTGGTTCCAATGCCAAGTCTGTTAATATGAGATTAGGACGCTATGTGCCACCAGAATGAGTTTGCTTGGTATGTAGCAGGAGGCGTGTAGTGCCAGTAGTATTATGATCTCGTGTATAGATTATAGTGACATTATGCCCATATGACACACTCTGGTGTCGTGGTAAACAAGAATATACTAAAATACACAATTCCATTTTAATAATTATTTCAGAACCCTTTGTGCCAATGTTCTGTGATAATTACTTGGAAGTGACTTTCACAGATTAAAAAACAAATTTATCTTGACTGTAACACGTCAAATCAGAATCTAGTTGCTTTTCGGTGCTTGTTAGGCTTCTGTTTAGTTGTTTCACGGCCTCAGCAGCTGGTAACATTTTTCATCAGCTCACGCTGTTTTAGAGAAGATGGAAATCAGTATCTTAGGTGTGTTTGCAGGATCTTCAGTGTGTTCACATCTCGTGTCTTAGAAGATCACATAATGTGTCACACTCATTAAACCACTGGATGACTTCTAACATTATTATTATTATTCAAGATACCCCATTGGCAGGAACTCATGGAGAGCCTCTGCCGTTTATGATGACCATGATTGCTCGCAATCATTAAATCTAATTTAGCATTGACTACACCTTCTAAGAGTGTATGTGTTACCAAGAAATGCTAGGAGCTGTCTGAATCCATCGGTGGTGGCAGCAGCCTCAGCCCCATTGTCTGTCACCTGCTGCTTGTGTGAGATTACTTGTTATTCATCTGTTGACCTTTTTCCAATTTGATGTCTCCTAACTCTCCATCCATTAGTCTCACTTATCTGATTTCATGTTTCATAATGTTGCCAGTTACTTTTGGTTATATGCCTCTCAATGGTCCCAAACTCAAAAGGGTGAAGACCTGAGCATACTACATCAGGCATGATATTTATCCCAGCCTACCCTCCATCTTTCCTTCATACGTCTGATTGATTTACTGTAGTTTGCCAGCTAAAGTTTCATGCCTTTAGTCTTTTGTGCCCTTTGTTTTTTTTTAACATTCATTATATTCTTTCTTGACTCCAGTTTTGTATTTGACTTTGTCTTGAATTGTGGTGTGTTCTGACCCTCACCTATCCATCCATGTTCCCAACTCCCTCTGCTCACTCTTTCCTAATTGGACCAGTTCTTGAAACACAGCACACTCAAATCCTGCCACAGATTTTCCTGAATTGCCACAATGCGCCAGCTGCCCAGCCGCTGATACCGAGTGTTGACTCCGACAGAAGGGGCCTGGCTGGTGTTTGGGTGTTGTCCTGAGACCTAAAGGCTTCTCGTGGCCTGCATCACACATGCACTTAACAGATGATCATGTCACAGGCCTCTGCTGCTTGGTGCATTTGGCACAACTTTACACCCAAATGTGTACTGCTGGTTCCAAGCAGTGGCTTCTGTGCACCTTCAGTGTCTGTTTGTGCCCAGGGCTGAACTACAAACTAAAGGCTTGAAATCCCATCTCATGTATGTTTAAAAAAGCTACTAAATAAGTACTGTGGTTGTAATCATTTGGCTAAATGAATTAATTACAATATTCATGCCCCAGCATGCTCAGGAGCACATAAAAAATCCTAGGCAGGCCTTGTTGACTTAGCATGAGAAGTTGCATGTCTAGACAATGAGGCCTCAGTGACTTTGGCGGAGGGGAAATTGTCAGGGTTTGTTAGGCAGACACTTTAAAGATGGTTTGTTTGTTGATGTTTCCCTAGGAACAGTTCTAGTGCTGGTGTGGTGCAAAATGTATACATTGAGAGCTAGTTCCATGAAAAGTGTCATTTTTTGAGCTCCTTTAATTTATGACAATAGGCATAAGCATGCCTTTACGATACCTGAGGCATTGTGGCTAATGTCACAGACCCCACAGGCAGCATGGATGTCTTTGATGGGCTACATTTGGCTCCAGGATTGTATGCCACACATATCTGCCCTAAAGTGATGTCACAGTGCAATTCAGAGAGAAGGTCATCTTCATAAATGTCCAGAAGGGAACACCTTTGGACTGTGACTTGTGAATTCTTCAACTTAGTTTGAACTGCAAGCTTAAACACAGGAGGGACTGTAAACCAAATTGCAATCCACTTTACACCAACATTTCCAGATAGTAATGGCCTGGGCATTGAGCTTTCACTTATTGACAAAAAATATGTTTTGCAGGTGGCTTTAAACATGTAGACACCCAGCTTCCCTTGAACTTTTAATCAAACATGACTAAAATATAGGGTGGTCCAGATCTAATTATGCAACTTTTAATGCAATGCAGGAAAACAATACAAGACAAAGGAATTGTTTGAAATATCTTGTAATAAATGAAAATGGACTTACATTGAATTAATTCACTGATTTTCCATGTAATGTCCCACTTGTCCTCCAATTTTTTGTGAATTCTCTATGTAGTAAACTTAATAAGTTATAGCGTAATGAAAATTGCATAACTAGAACTGGACCACCCTATATGATTCAACCCTGGGGCCTCAAATTCAGCTTGTGGAAGGCAGGTTTTCCGGATACACACTTTTTAAGATTTTTTTTTCTTTGAATTGTTGCTATTTCATTAGTTTCACTTTTATTTCAGAACTTCTGTAAAAAATATTTGGAATCTTTCGAGTCCCAATTAATCTTTTTAATGAGGTCAGTGAGACGTGTGCTTAAAGACTTTGTACCATAATTCAGGATATGTTTCTCTGTTTGGAATTTCAGCACAGACAAAACGATTGACATCATCAGTTAATTTTTTTTGCAAAGTAACCAATAAATGCATGTGAGGTAAACCACGTTTTTGAAATTCTCTGATTTAAACTTCAAAGCCTTACAATATTTACATACTTCTTATATATCAACTGTGTCCATATATTCGATCTCTATTCACCTTTTCGTTATTTCTCCGAGTAATAATTTCTCTTTGCACTAATGTGATGTTTACTTTCTTTTTTTTTTGACACCATCATTTTTTTCTGCTTTCATATTCTGTATCTCGCTCCGCATGTGTTTCGCGCCTACGTTTTTTTGGAGTCTTTTGAATTCCAGTTTTCATTGTCTCTAACCTGCTTTACATGTGTTTGGCCCCCTTATTTTTTAATCTTTTTATGACGTTTTACTTTGTTTTCTACTGTCTTTTATTTCTGACCTCGCTTTTGTTTCAATGACACCTGGTCCGTGGTGATTATTTTCCCTTTTTCGAGTAATAATTTCCATTTGTTTGCGCTGCTACGATCTTTACTTTCTTTTTTTTATACTTTCTAATTTTCCTACTTTCATATTCTTTAACTTTCTCCACATGTGTTAACGCCGTTTATTTTTTGAGCCTTTCAAATTCCACTGCTTTCTTAATCTCTAACCTGCTCTGCATGTGTATAGTGCCAACATTTGTGAACGTCTTTATAAAGCTCTACTTTGTCTTTTACTCTGTCTTTTAATTCTGAGCCCGAATGGATGTGCATTGTTTCAGTTCCACTTGTTCCGGGCTGATAATTACTTTCTTTATTTTCTTAATTTGCACCTAGATTATTCTTTTCCTTTTTTGTCTCTCCAACATTTTTGAGTCTCTTTTCTCCACGCTGCTTTCTTCTTCACTTAGTCGTCTGTGTTTCATTTATAACATATTGTCCTTATATGCTTTATATGAGCTGGGAGTCCTGGATCTGTGTGTGCTCAAAGCCAGTTTATGACTGAGTATGTTCCTCCCTGTGCTGTTATGTGGTTGTGAGTAGGGCATGTCTTGCAAGAATCTCATGTTCTGCATCATTGCGAGGTGGTCTTGGGTCAATCTCTTGGCACAAAGTCTCATGTTTAAGGTCCCCGCGAGACGGTCCGTGGCCAATCTGTTTAGTCTCATGGGTCTTTTAAGTGTTTTCAGTGATCATAGCGTGAACATCAAGTCTCGTCGCCCTACTGTTTCTCTCCAGGATTTTATTTTATAATAGAGAGATATTGTAACAATGAGACAGAGGAATAGAATTAGCCGCTTCACATGGAGTTTTGGTGAGTAGACTTTAGAAGGACATTTGGTTTCTTCAGCCCTGCTTCCAACATTCTGCTCAGATCTTCAGCAAAGACAAAAGCTCCTAGCTACTTTGTCCCTTTGTCCACACACAGGCCACACAGCTCCGTCTCTCTCTGCGCTTACCCATGCTCAGAGCCAACCCGTATGCCACACTATACCCCTGCTCCCTGAGCTGACCCAAGCCCAGGGTCTAAATCTGAGGCTCACTAACAACCATGCATCCAGGCTGATGGCCTTTAGTAGCTGCATGAGGCATCCAAAGTGCTCATTAAGTGCTGTGTCCATTCCCCCTTCTGTACCTTCAGCTCATGGGCCTGGTTTATAGCTGGCTTCTCCTGTTATTTCTGCCCCGCGGCCACTTGAGGAGTGTGTCCCTCTCAGATCCATGGTATGAGGTCACTACAATATCTGTTTCAATATAAATGTCTATTGAGAACAAAATGAAGACTTAAGAAATGTTGATCTACCTTAGTCCACAAGTAGCGCGTGCCATGTGTATTACTGACCTTTTGCTAGTTTGCCTTCCCCTTTAATGTATACCTTGAAAAATGGGTTTCTAATGGGGATCTGCACCTTTAAAGAGGAGACACTGCGAAGACAGGACAGTTGGCCTAAAGGAAATTTAACCCGGAAAATTATGAGGGGAGAAAGAGATACATCTGTAGTTGAAGCAGGGAGCAACAGCCCACCAGCACAGGAAATCCACAACTGGTACTACCTTCGAAAAGTTGAGATGCATCTTAGAAGATAAACCTTTTTTTGTTTGTTTTTTTTCTGGAGCACCCAACTATTTTTACAGTAGGACAGGATGTTAATTTTATTTGTGATGGCTTGCTGGGGATTCCCTCTTGCTTCCATCGCCCTCTTACTGAACATTAAGGACATTAATGCAGACTGTGTTATATTTGGTGAAATGGGTTAATAACGGCAATTGTATTATGCACCCTAATTTTTTAATTTCTAGCTTTTTTCTTGCAATGTATTTGATGTTTGTAGGGTGTGGCGGACAGCCGGGTCCCATGCCCGGCAGGGACTCCCCTGCTGCATCTGTTCTGGGGGAGCAACCATGGACACCTCAGTACCTCCCCCAGGACGCTTGGTGGCAGCCTCCCTGGCAGACGGTGATCCCCCAGCTTGTCGCATGGCTCCATGAGAGATGGAGTCCTCCACAGCCTGGTTGGGGGCTCGGATGGCCGCTAGGGGGAGCTGCATGGAGTCAGCAGCCTGGCTGGACGATTCTTCAACCCCACCCGGAGGTGCAATCAGGACCAGGTGGTCAAGCACCTGGAACACTTCTGGGTGGGTTATAAAAAGGGCCAGCCACCACCACTCAAGGAGCCAGAATCGGAAGGAAGAGGACGAGGTTGCCTGGGAGGAGTGGTGGTGCAAGGTGGAAGTGTGTTGGCATTGTGAACTTAAGTGCTTTTGGGACTGTGTTGGGACTGTGGGACATGGGGAATATTTGCTCCACGGCTGAAGAAAAAATAAAAGTTTCTATTCCTTTGACACGTGCCTCTGTGTAAGTCTGTGCCGGGTCGGGCGCTATAGAGCGCCTTTCACAAGGGTTTATGTTGAAAAGTGTTTGTCTTGTCTGTAAAGTTGTAAATACATATTTTCTTTTCTTCAGTACTCTTCACTGTGTGCTAGTCTGGAATTTGTGATTATTGGATTAAATAAAGATGAGTATTGGTCACTGACCTCTGCACATATTTTTATTTTTTGCGGCTGGTACAATAATGGTATTCTGATCGTTTGGTGTAGATGTCCTAGAAAGTAAAAGTGCACACCCAGTGATGTTTTTAGCTGACTGCACCACTCTCTGTAGAACCTTACACTCCTGCTGCATGTTCTTCCCAAACCAAGCATTTAATACTTCCTGTCAGGATACGTTCAATGATGAATGTGAAGAAGGGTTTTTCCTCTCTCAATGAAAAATTACATTTATTCAGTTAAAGGATGACTGGCCTGGCATGAATAAACATGGGTTTGTGCAGCCAATGATACACTGGCATCCCACTGGGCGTTGCCTGATGCTGCCAGGATTGGCACTCTACTCACTTTAGCAATGATTCCTCCAAACCCTTAATAAACTTAGAACAAGATGTCAGTGGGTGTTCAGAGGGCCTCTCTGTTTTTATTACAACTGCATTATCTGTTTGTTTGTCGGTTTAAACAGATTAATTATAACTAGCTGTGCTACCTGTTTGAGATGGGTTGAAATCTAAGTAATCAATGTAGACCTCAGTGCTAACATTTGCAGTGCACAATACAATGTATATAGTCTTGGTCACCATTATTGGCATTATTTCATTTTTTGCATAACATGTAGACATATATACAGTAAATGGGAATATACCAAATTTGTATCATCAGAATATCTTAATTGGATATCCAGAGTACTTTAACCAAAAAGCATTATTGTTCAACTTGTGTGTAGTAATTTCAAAGAACAAGAAATGTGACATGGACAGCAATAAAGGCACCCTTCCTTAATATTTGGTTGCACAGCCTTTGGCAGTGATTACTGCCTCAAAATGTTTTTTGTTGCCATCTATAAGCTTCTTGCACCTGGCAGTTGGAATTTTCTCTCACTCTTCCTTTGCTGTTTGCTCAAACTCTTGATTGTTTGCAGGACTCCTTTCCCCAGTGACAGATTTCAGCTCTTTCCACAGATTTTCAATGGGACTGAGATCAGGAGTCATTGCTGGCCAGTTTAAAATGGCCCCTTTTTTCCTTTTTAACCATTCTTGTGTGCTATTCGATGTGTGCTTTGGGTCTTTATCTTACTGCAGTACTCATAATCTTCAACTCAAACCAAGTTTTATTATACCATGTAGCACATTTCTCTCTAAAATACTTTGGTAATTCTCTGATTTCATGATTTCATTCTCATATCATTTCTGTGATACCGTCAAGGCCTTCAGTACCAGAGGTACCACAGCAGCCCAACAACGTTATGGGTCCTCCACCATGTTTAACTGTAGGTAGGGTGTTTTTTCCTTATAAGATGGCTTCATTTCTCCATATGTAAACAAATTGCTGGTGTGTATTGCCCAAAGGTGGTAGTTTGGTTTCCTCTGGCCACAGAACATTTTCCCAGGAGGACTGTGGTTTGTCTTTTTTTAAGCAGTGGGGTCCTCCTTGGCCTTCGTCCATAAAGCCCTTCTTGGTTTAGAGTGCGGTGTATGGGACATGTCGAAATCATGACTCCAGATTGTTCTATCTCAGGCTTTAGGCCTTTGGATGTTTTACGTGATGTTTTTTCCACCATTTTCAAAAACCTTCGAAAACTTCTATCATCAATTTTGCTCTTTCTTCCATGACCAGGGAGGTTTTTGACAGTTCAATGCTTAGAAAACATCGTATTAACGTTGTGCACTGTTGAAACAGGAACACCAAGGTCTTTGGAGATGGCCTTATACCCTTTAATAGCTTTGTTTTTGATGATAATAGCATTTCTGATGTTCTCCGGGAGCTCCCTTGTCTTTACCATTGTGAAAAAGGAACATGAGACTTTTTAAAGCACTAAAGTCATCATTCATTAGCTAATTCAAATCATGTGGGCACTGACAATTTATCACAGGTTAGTCTAATTTCCAATTTATTCCAGATGAGTCAAATGTAATAATTTTTTCACATTGATTTAAAGGGTGCCAATACCAGTGTCATTGGAAATTTAATTTTTTTTCCTCCAATTGTTTATTATAATTGTTGTTTCATCATTTGCTGTTCTGTACCAAACATGAGTGTTGATAGACCATAGCTATTTGACTAGATTTTTTTTTTTTTCTAGGAAACAGTCTACATGTTGTACTTACATTGTAAATTAAATTATTGGGTGCCAATAATGGTGTCCAGAGACCTAATGAATAATGTGTATAGAATTCACACTAAAACATGGTGGACAGATCGGGATTAAATCACTTAGAGATCTGAACATAGACAACGTCTTTGCATCCTACGACCAATTACACTCCAAATTTAACTTTCCAGCAACACATTTCTTTCACTACCTTCAAATTAGAAACTTTGTTAAACAAAACCTGCCGAATTTTCTTCACCTCCCACCTACCTCTATCCCGGAAAAAATATTGATCAGTCTTGAGGACTCAGACAGCATCTCCATAATACAGTCTCTCCCTTTCAAAGATCCAAGAGTACAGTGGGAAAAGGACCTCTCACTCAACATCTCAGAAAAGGAGTGGAAGGCAGCCACACACAGAACTCACTCTAGCCCCATATGTGCAAAGCATACAATTATTCAACTTAAAATTATACATTGAGCACATCTGTCTCATTTAAAATTGTCCAAAATGTTTCCAGGGCAGTTTCCAACCTGCGAACGCTGCAATCAAGTTCCAGCCTCACTGGGTCGCATGTTTTGGGCCTGAACCAAATTAACACCATTCTGGACCAAAATTTTTAAACGGTTGTCACAATCCCTCCTAATCCATTAACAGCTGTGTTTGGTGTTCTTCCAGATGGGCTTAAAGTGGAGAAGGACAAACAAACTGTGATTGCCTTCACTTCACTATTGGCATGTAGACTTCTCTTACTCAACTGGAAGAATCCTAACTCTCTTATTCTAAGTCAGTGGGTAACTGATGTTTTATAATATTTGAAACTGGAAAAAAACAAATTCTCACTTAGAGGATCTGTGCAAAACTTTTTCAAATTCTGGCAGAATCTAATCAATAACATTATAGAATAAGCATTTCAATTGAGGAAGCAGATTCTCTCCTCTCTTTTTTTTACTCTATTTCTATTCATTTATTAATTTACCTATTTGCTTATTTTTACTAGCTTAAAGTTTTACTCTGATGGCCTAGCTATCTTTCTCATGGGTGGGGGTTGATTTCTTTCAAACCAAGTCTTGTGAAACTTATTTGCATGGAATGGAATGATTTTAATAAAATCAATAAAATCCCCCAAAAAAAAAAAACCATGGCGGATGGACAAAAATAGAAATGTTCCTATGCACAAAAGAATCCAGGTGCATAAAACTATGTGTAAGCAAAGTTCCATGCAGTTCCCCTTTATAAATCCCAATCAACATGAATTTTAATGCACATGCACATGGCTACAGCCCCACCCCGACTCCTCCCAGAATTACACCTATTTGAATATGCAAATCAATATAATTAGCCCCTTCCATTCAATGTCAATTCAATTAAAAAGACAATGGCAAAAGCATGTGCAAAAAAGAAGAACTTCAGTGAATGCAAAATGGAGGTCCTGCTCAGGGAAGTGGAAGCAAGGAAAAATGTACTATTTAGTGGCTTAAGCAGAGGATTAACCAATAAAAGGAAATTGATAGAGTGGTACAGTGTGGCGGAAGCACTCAAAAGTTCAAGTTCAAAAAGTTGCACGGTGCCTGAAATAAAAAAGAATTTGTCGGGTATCAAAGTTGCAGTGAAAAGGCGAGTCGCAGCCCACCATCTGAAAAAAAAACCCTATTTCGTAATTAAAGTTGAAATGTCGACTTCAATCTTGAAATGTCCATTTTAATCTTGTAGTTTATTTTGCCATTAAAGTAGAGCATTATAAACTTCATCTTAAAATCGCTGTTTCTCAAACCCCGTCATAACTAAAGTAACACGTCAAATACTTCGTATTCCAAGTGTGCTCCAATCCAGTCATAAATTGCTATGTGCTTCTTAAACAGGGTTTCTCTTACTGCCACACAGAATACATTACATTCATGATATTTCAGCTCTCTGAACATTTTATAACACTAATACTATTTTTATGATGAAGTGCATTAAAGCATGTATTAAACATGTGGGGACACCGTGTTGCAGTGGTAACAATGAGCTGGTACTATGCACAGGGATTGTTCTTGCCTTGCACATGATGCTTGCTGGGACAGGCATGACCCTAGATTGAATAATTTATTGCAGCAGTACTGTGTCTGTCAAACGTCCCCCGATTCCTGTCCCTTCTATTTTCTTTCTCCACGTAACCAATCACTACACAATAAACGTCTGTAATAAATGTAAAACCAGCTGTAAGCTTAGAATTCAGATTCTTTAAAACTTTTAAGGAATGTTGAAAAATCTTTGTTATACTTGTTTAATTATTCCATCCATCCAGGGTTGCACCAGTCCCAGCAAGCACTGAGCATGAGGCAGGAATAGTCCCTGGACAGTTTACCAGCTCATTGCTACCACTGCTCCACCGGGCCCCCACATGTGTAATTATCAACAGTACATATTATTTAAACGAAGTTAACAATTTAACTGTGTGGCAAGTGTCTGGGGGTGGCACCCAGCCGGGATGCCCAGAAGGACCGGAGGAGGGATTATGCCTCCTCTAGACCATGAGGGGGCGACCACCCTGGTGGCTTTGGGGACCACAAGAACTGAGCTTGGAAGCTCAACCCTATAGGGGCCTGTGGTCATCGCCAGGGGGCGCTCCAATGCCTGGAGAGCCCTGGTCCTCAGCACTTCTGCCAGACCCGGAAGTGCTGGGGGGAAGACAAACCAGGGACACCCGGAGTGCTTCCAGGTGCACAGCTGGTACTTCCGCCACACTTGGGAATGTGGGTGGAAGATAATCGGGAAGCACCTGGAGCACATCCAGGTGATTATAAAAGAGGCCGCCTCCCTCCATTTGATGGCTGGAGTCGGGTGGAAGAGGACGGAAGTCGGTGGAGAGGAGTGGAGGCGGTCAGAAGAGAAAGAGGCATTGGGTAGTGGCCTGGACTTTTGGGGGAGTTGTTTGGGGTTGTGTGGCACTTCATTTGTAAATAGTATGTTTAATAAACGTGTGTGGGTTGAACCATCGTTGTCTGCCTGTCTGTGTCTGTGTACCACTCCTGTAAAATGTAATATACATACTTTAGTGCATTTAGTCATAAAAATGATATCAAGTATACATCCTAGTATTCTAACATCACACAGCTCCAAGATGATAGCTCATGGACATCTAAATTGACTTAGAAGCCAGTCATCATCATCTGTAAATATATGTTTTCTTCTAATACTTCATTTGAGATGTCGTCTAACAACACTAAAGTAGCTACACCATTATCTTGATACAGATTGATTACAATCAAGTGAATTAAATTTGTAAACAATATGCAATTCATTTTGGTGTATTTGATAAAGCCCACATCATGGATGTGAATCTAAAGAAGAAAAGGAAACGACACGGAAACAGTAGCACGGCTTTGATGTTGGGTGCTGCCCGTTTGCAAAACTGAGCAGAAACCTGCATATTCATGGTGTGCGTGGCTTTATGCCAAGTTAGTTTTTATACATCTCGAAGTGAGCATGGAAACGGATGTATGTAACAACGTGAAGCAGAAACTTTGACAGCCTTCAAGAAAAATGTGGATGAGATATTAGAACAGCTTAGCTATTAGCTAAACAAATGGGCTTGATGGACTAAATGGTCGCCTCTCATTTGTCAAATTTCATATGTTCTTATGTTCTAAATTCCCCTATTGGAGATTTTATAACATTTACAGGGCTTTCTTATCCACTAAATAGATTTTTAAACATTTGTGTTTTTTTTTAATCTTCACTTTTAAGTAGTGATCAAAATATACTTAAAGTCACATGTGTATCATTCTTAATTGTATCAAATGTCAATGTTTTAAATGCTGATTGTTAAAAAAAAGACCTACTTCCTCTTTTCTGAAGAATGATCCTGACACCATCAGCTGCTTTCTGTCAGACTCACAAAAGTGTGGACAAAGTGATAAAGTTTGCTGTTGGCCTTCAAGACAAGAGATAAGAAGCAGAAGACTGGAGTGCACCTCAACAGCACTGGAAGTTGTGCAGTAATACTTCTTTACCGTTCACATCAGAAAATTGTACACAACAGAAAATATAACTGCATTTTGGACTAACAAAATCATTTATAGAATAAATTCCACACAATGTGACCATTTCATCTTTTGCTTATCTTTTGGACAGTTCTGGATGCACAATAATCAATTTCTAACAACACTTTTGAGAGTAACGCCTGACGGGACAGCACTGCTTCATGAACACTCTGTTGTGGCAACTGACCATATACTATACAGCCAGCACGCCGTCTGATCTGGCTCAACTAGACAAATCCTAACCCAAGTACTGAAAATTAGAAACAATCAAATTCACTTTATGAGAAACTATTCAAGACTTGAAAATGGCAGGAATTCATTAATGTATCTCTGCTAACCCTCAGGATGCCTCAGTGTCCAGGAGTGGTCACTTCATGTTGAGGCTTATCTTTTTTGCAATCTGAGTGAGTACAAGAAGGGATATTAGATCTGAGCTGATTGCATATTACATCTGATTAATATCTAATTAATTAATTGTAATCAGTGCATGAGATATCCCACCATAATTTGAGGTCCTGTTGGCAGTACTCTGAAATCATACTTTGGTACTATAAAATGTATAATGAATTAGATGTGGAAAATGTTAGAAGTTATGATGTGCATATCAAATGTACAAAAATCACATTATACACAGATACGCACTTTGCAAATCCAACTCATGTCAATATCATGCGGAAAAGCCACTTTTCATGACATTTATACACTTAGACACATTCTGTCAAATACTGCTTCAACTCTGCACTGAACATTTCCCCTCTGAACACATTTAAAGCAACACTGATTTCCCATCAGACCCTGCTCACTCCAGCTGACTGCCAGAAATTAAACTCATTTCAGTTCATTCAGCAACAGTGTACAGCAATACAGCAGTCTAAGAGCATAATGAGACTGAACGTTTCACTTTCCTGTTTTTACAAAGCACTGTAAACACCTCCAAAATGGATACAGACTAAGAACAAGACATGACTGGCTTGTAGAATTCCCAACCTGAGCACCATCAGGATCACTGTATCAACAATCACACTCATACAGGCAAGCACAAATAACTGTGTGGAGTTCTGATTTATTTGTTCCCTAAGAAAGTCTCCACCTTCTTTTTCATATCCTCCTATTTCAAAGGATTTAGTCTCCGTTCTTACTGGTGGGCCTCTGGCACCCAAATGTCTCACCCCACCCAGCCTGTGAAGTGCTCACAGACAGCTGGCTTTCTGCCCTGCCTGTAAAGAACTCTACACACTCTGCTAGAGTATTTTCTTGTAAACTCAGCAATGGGGACTGAGTAGTTCATAACACAATAATATGTTTTTAATAGACAGACAGATACATAAAGACTGATCTATCGATCCCAAAGGGAAATTGCAAAATCCAAATAATCTACAAATATTAACATCAAACAGATATACATAAAGCCTATAAAGAATACCCTTCAGCATTAACTAAATTAATTTAATTATCCATAATTTATTTTAACATTTACATATAAGAATTGCTGAAAAAAACTGTCAAAATATTGTTGTAACGGTCCTGCACTATAGGTTCAAAACTCGTCTTTAACTGTTCAGATTGGCTGTGTGGGCTTTCCCCAAAGATGTGTTAGTTAGCTTGACTGGCCATTACTAGGTAACTCTGAGTGAGTAATAATAGGCCCTGTAATGGACTGATGTCCTGCCCAGAGATATTCTTACCTTGTACCCTGTGCTGATGGGATTGAATTAAATGGGTTGGAACAGTTATGTTACCTTGGAACACTTTTGGTAGCCACAATCCAAGCTGGTTAAGCAGTAAGTTCTTATTAAGCACCGTTCCACTTCAGAGCTGAGCACTATACCAAATTCAACTCCTCCCTAAAAAGTGCGATGTGGGACAGATGTAGGACGTTTTTGAAGTATCTGCACCATGGTGGGTCTCTTTGGTATTCAGAAGTCAGAGAAGCGAGATTGCATTGGTTTGGACATGTGCAGAGGAGAGACGCTGGGTATTTTGGGAGAAGGATGCTAAGGATAGAGCTGCCAGGCAAGGGGAAAAGAGGAAGGCCTAAGACAAGGTTTATGGATATGGTGAGAGAGAACTTGCATGCTATGGGTGTAACAGAGCAAGACGCAGAGGACAGGAAGAAATGGAAAAAGATGATCCACTGTGGCAACCCCTAACAGGAGCAGCCGAAAGAAGAAGAAGAAGAGAGCACACAATCAACACCTAAATGCAGGTGATATTGGCAAATGTAATGTGCATCCTTTCCCTTCAATGAAGATTTTTTTTTTTCAAAAAAATACAATTGTGAAGCAAATTTCCTACCTCATTTCTATGAAGAATGGTGTTCACTTGCATATTATAAAAAGTCACATCTTTAAATGTTTTTACTTTAAAATAAATACTTAACCACACAATTGTTTGTCTAATCAGAAATACTACAAAGAACAAATTTGAAGAAACACTTTAACTCTTTGTTGTAAGGCAATGCATATTATGAAAATATGAATAACTTATTATCATTTACTAGCATATACCACAAGGGCTCTCAATAATACAACATTGGAATAATGTCAGAATCAATTGCTCTAAACTCAACATTAGGACCACTAACACACAGACAATTCACATGCAAACCAACATATAATAGACTACAGTTGTGTCTGCTAGAGGGACGGGTATGAATCTGCCATGAATTGAATCCTTCATAACACTGAGCGCTTCAGTATAAAACCATCAAAAGTAAATCCACTTGATAAATGGCAGGACTGTTCCATTACTTATCTATGTGATGGAGAAAATGTATATATATATATATATATATATATATATATATATATATATATATCTATATCTATATATATATATATATATCTATACTAATAAAAGGCAAAGCCCTCACTCACTCACTCACTCACTCACTCACTCACTCACTCATTCACTCACTCACTCACTCACTCACTCACTCATCACTAATTCTCCAACTTCCCATGTAGGTAGAAGGCTGAAATTTGGCAGGCTCATTCCTTACAGCTTACTTACAAAAGTTGGGCAGGTTTCATTTCGAAATTCTACGCCTAATGGTCATAACTGGAAGGTATTTTTCTCCATTAACTGTAATGGAGTTGAGCTGGAATGACGTGGGGGGGCGGAGTTTCGTGTGACATCATCACGCCTCTCACGTAATCACGTGAACTGACTGTCAACGCAGTGCATAGAAAACCAGGAAGACCTCCAAAAAGCCCTTAAGAAAACATGCATTATATAATTGAGAAGGCAGTGAAACAATAAGAAGCGAGCGAGTGACATATACTACCATATTCATGACTGCTGCTACCTCGGAAAGAAAGCAAGGTGTAAACCTAAACTTTAAATTAAGTTCATAGACAGGCTACGCTGGCGTTTCACATGCCCACAGGTAATGCGGGATACAAGTTTAATGAGAGGACGCAGGATATAAACGAGTTTTGATCACTTTGTAACTAAGTTAAAATTGTAGGTGAAGGGGTGTGCTTATGCAAATTCGAGACTGTGTTTGTGGGGATTGACAGTTAAGGCGGGTGGGGAGTCACGTCATCATCTCCCTCCCATTCATCTCATTTGGCTCTGAGCTGAGCTCTGCAGCTAACGCCGTCTTCCGAAGCAACTTGGTCAGACTGCCACCAAATACTCACAGAAAAATCCACAAGTTAATACACACGCTGTCTCTAGAGTTTCTCCACACTGAATCCTCCAGGCACTACTTACAAAAGGTTACATTGACAATCGTGTTACGTTATTTTTAAAATCTTTCCTTTTCTTAGCACAAGCACAGCTGAGAAGCTTCGATGCATGTGCTCCATAACGCGTTAAAAATAATGCATTTAATCACACTTTGCATTACAAGCAAGGGAGCTTTTGTCAATGCATGATTTCCTGTACTGTACACGATTACATTGATCAGCGCATCCCGATTCATTTTACCCTCGCACCACCTTAGTTTGAGAAGAAGTATGAAAAATATGAGGTTAACACAGAAAAACATCACCAATTCAAGCTTTATGAATAATCGATTCGCCATCAATAATTGTTTTGGTAAAGCCATCCTCCTTCCATTTTATAATTTTTCCGCCACTAGCCATGATTAAATGAGCGGTAAAAAAGTAAGAGCAAAGCGAGGGTGACTTATTTAGGCAGGCATATATATGACAGCAACACTCATGACAATGTCAATCATGTTACGTTATTATTAAAATGTTTCCTTTTCTATTTCATTACTTCTTTAACACACTACTTCTCCGCTGCGGCGGGTATTTTGATATATATATATATATATATATATAATATATGAATGACCTCCAAAGAGCGCTGAGACTTTTGATATCATGAACGTGTCTGCAAAACTGTGGTCTCCTGCCCTGCAAAAGTCGAGCAGCCAGCGCGTGCATAGCTGTGCCGGCCTTTGAGACGCTGACTGCGCTTCTGCCTTAAGTCAAAGTGAGCACTTTTAATTTTTTCATCCTCCCCTGCGCTATAGCCCAGACAAGTGCAAACACGGGACCCCTTTTCTACACCACGGCAAAATAATATTAAGGCGATTCACACTTTCTTTTGCACGTATACGATTATGAGGTTCTCACCCCGGATTATGAACACACGCATACGAGTGGAGGACTGACAGTGCCATCACAGCCGATTAATGGCGGGGCGTCTCACCAGTCTACACAAGACCCACCGACTGTCCAAAAGGCGATCATAACGTCAGCGAACACATCTCTCTATACTATATAAAAGAAAAAGGCAACTTTCCTTTCTTTACAACTTTTTTCCTTTTATCCCAAACCAAAGCCTTTCTCTCTTAACACTGCAGAGGACACAAAACTAATTTTCTTTAAATGCCGGTAAGGCACATTACCAGAGGCACAAATTTGAGCGTTCACATAGAAAATGTAATTTCTATACCACAGCCGTCGTGTAGCGCCTTTCAAAAGGGATCTACTACCGAGAGATGATCCATATATATTTTAGCTGCTGTTAGTTACTTACCTGTTGTGTTACACAGTCTTTAAAATGTAGTTTACCCAACCACTCCAGTAGTGCTCAATGTACCTGTACTTCTTAAAACGTTAATGTTTTACTGTTTAATAACTTATAGACTATATTTTATTATTTCTCCCTTGCACTCAGTGACCAAAGCTATACACACACATATATAAAAGCTATACACACAAGTATATGTATGTGTATATATATGTATGTATGTGTGTGTATATATATATATATATATATATATACACACCCCTATCTACATTATATATATATATATATATATATATATATATATATATATATATATATATATAGATATATATATATATATAGATATATATATACACACACACATACATACATACATACACACATATATATAATTTGTGTGTGTGTATGTATGTATGTGTGTATATATGATGTAGATAGGTATGTATATATATATATATATGTGTGTATATGTAGATATGTATATAGATATGTAGATATGAAGATATGTATGTGTATATATGTGTATATATATCTATGTATTTATGTGTGTATGTATGTGTGTGTGTGTGTGTGTGTATGTGTGTGTATGTGTATATATATGACAGCAGCAATCCAAGCTGTGAGAAAACAGTAAAAAGGAGGCGTGTCAGACGTTGTGGTACATTTTCTGATGCAGCTAGACGAAAAAAACTTTGTGACGCTGCCGCCAAATACACAAAACAATTACTTTGACAATCATGTTATATTATTTTTAAAATGTTTCCTTTTCTTTTCATAACTTCTTTAACACACTACTTCTCGCTGCCAAGCGGGTATATATATATATATATATATATATATATATATATATATATATATATATATAATATATAGATAGAGATATATATATATAGATAGATATGAGAACAACATATATATATATATATAGATATATATATATAGATATATATAGATATATATATATAGATAGAGAGATGAGAACAACACTCAATGACAATCAATGACAATCAATGACAAAACAATTACATTAACAATCATGTTACGTTATTTTTAAAATTTTTCCTTTTCTTTTTCGTACCTTCTTTAACACACTACTTCTCCGCTGCGAAGCGCGGGTATTCTGCTATATATATATATATTGTCACACACGTGCGCATGGGAGGCAGCTAAAGAGCTTGAGTGAAGGCAGTTCTGAGGCATGCCGGGATGTGGCAGAGTGCACTGACTCTTTTTCTCCCTTTCCTGTAGACCATTCCTGGGAGATTCCATCTGGCTCTTTTGACGTCACTTCCGGGACCGAGCCAATGGAAGTAGACCTTACCAGCTCCGGCCCCTCTGATGTCACGTCCGGGCTTGATCCAGTGGTTGATGAACACGTGCCCGATCCTTATGACCTCACTTCCTGTCTTCCCCTTTAAAAGCCTGCCCTTTTTCAATTTTCCCTAAGTCTTGTGTTGGACTCCATGGTATGCACATCGGTGCTGTTTACTGTAAGAAATAACGACTTTTGCAGCCAGGATACCAGAATATATGGGTGGCTGCCCCAAACCTTCATCTGAGTATGTCTCATCTTTGTGACATTGGCGTAGCCAGCAGGATCGAGAAGTTCTGGAAGAGAAGGGGACAGGACCTGCAACCCATCCAGGTGGGAGCGTACCAGGGCCGAGTTTCCAGGCAGGGAGGGTGTCCCGTGTTTCGGAGTGGCCCAGTACAGGCTCTGCTCCCGGCATGCTCTACTAGGCAACCTAGACAGGCCAGGGAGTGTTCGGGAGGGGCTCACAGACTTGGGCTGCTTCGGAAGGGGGAGGCAAAGAGGGCTGTTTATGCTCTCTCGGAGGAGAGTGCCCAACTCCCTGTAAAGCCAGAGCCCCAATTTCCACCAAGGGGTGCCCCAGACTGGCAGGTGAGTATCCTGAAAAACTGGGAGTTCGACCCAGAGAGGCTGACCGCTCAACAAGCCTGGTCCCTATGGGCAAAGGTAGGGCGGTGGCTACGGCCACAAGAACTGAAGCCCTCTCAAATAATAGAGCAGGTGGCTTGCTACCTGCTTCTGGACACACTACCCCGGGGCTTCACCCAACCGGTCTGGGGTAGAGAATTTAAAAACATGGCAGAGCTCATAGAGCTCATAGAAAGACAAAGGATGGCCTCACAATCTGGGGAAGCTGAACCGTCCTTTGACCAAACTCAACCAGGGTATGTCCCAAAACCTAGCTCCCCCCTGTACAACCCAGAGCTTGTGCCGGTGTCCCCAGGGCTGCGGGCGCACAAACCGCTTGGGAATAAGATGGAATGCAGGTGGAGGGGGAGGAGGGGTTGGTGTGCTCTGATTAACCCGTTGGCGGTCCCACACACAGGCGCGGTGATCATTAACGGGTATAAAACGTCTGCTCTGTTCGATACCGGCAGCAACATTTCCATTGTTGCCTGCCGATTTGTGCTACCGCGAAAGTGGTTGAAATTTAAGGCCGGTATAACCTGTGTCCATGGGGAAACCCGCTGGTACAGGACCGCCGCTTGTGTCATCAGCTCTGGGGGATTAGTTCGGAAATTAACCGTGGCAATCCTCCCTGATCCTCCACACCCGGTGATACTGGGGCGGGACTGGCCTGCGGTTCCAATTTAAAGAGACGCCGGCATCTTTTAGAAGGGAGCAATGGAATGACGACTCCCTGAAGTTTGCTAAAAATGCAGTGGTCCTTGTCAATGGCCAGCGCACTAACCAGTCGATGCCACAGGGCCCTCACTTTGTCTTTGACAATGACCTTCTTTATCGTGTAGCAATGCATGATGGGCAGGAGAGAAAGCTACTGCTAATTCCGCGTACCTTCCGGAGGCAGGTCTGCGAGCTAGCACATGCCCACCTCCTAGGTGGCCACTTGGGCACCAAGAAAACTCTGGAGCAGATCAAGCTCCGATTCTCCTGGCAGGGGATCAATGAGGAGGTTCGTCGCTTTTGCGCTTCCTGCCCGGAGTGTCAACTGCGACAAATTCCTAGAAGGGACCATGCTCCTCTCTCGTTCCTATACCCTTAATTGACATTCCCTTCCACAGAATTGGGGTCGATTTGGTCGGACTCCTAGAGCCCTCAGATCGAGGACACAAGTACATTTTAGTCCTCGTGGATTATGCTACAAAATACCCCGATGCTGTTCTGTTGCGCTCAGCTACCTCTAAAGCCATCGCACGGGAATTACTAGGGGTCTTTATGCGTGTGGGTATCCCCAAGGAAGTCTTGACAGACCAGGGGACACCTTTCACCTTGTAGACGTTCAAGGAGACTGCCAAGTTACTGAAAATAAAGCATTTAAAGACCGTTCGGGAGGTAGTCAGTGAAAACCCCGGAAGGACCTCTCTGGTTGAGCACAACATTGTGACAGAGCCCTGGGTTATTGTCCGAGAACGCCCGTATCATCTTCCCGAGGCAAAAAGGGCTGAAGTGGAGCTTGAGATCAAGTGCATGCTGGAACTAGGTGTGATTGATGAAAGTTATAGTCCCTAGTCCAGCCCCTTTGTGCTTGTCGGTAAGCCTGACGGGAGTTGGAGGTTCTGCAATGACTTCTGTCGGCTTAATCAAGTCTCCCAATTTGATGCCTATCCAATGCCACGAGTGGAAGACCTCCTCGAGAGGCTTGGACAGGCTCGATATTTGACCACACTGGACATGACAAAAGGGTACTGGCAGGTTCCTTTAACGGACTCCGTGAAGGAAAATAAACGCGTTTAGTACCCTTTAGCGGACACTGGCAGTATCGTGTCCTTCCATTTGGGTTACATGGGGCTCCAGCAACCTTCCAGCATCTGGTGGACAAAGTGCTCCGACCTCATAACTCATACAGTGCTGCCTACCTGGATGACGTGGTCATCTATTCCAGCACATGGAGGGAACACCTACAGCATGTCCGTGCGGTATTGCAGACACTTGGTGAGGCCAGGCTCCGGATTAATCCCAAGAAATGCTTCTTTGGATTGAGCGAGGCCAAATATTTAGGCTACCTGGTGGGTCGGGGTACCGTAAGGCCACAGTGCTCCAAAGTTGATGCCATTCTGAAATGGCCCCGTCCGCGAACCAAGCGGCAGGTCCAAGCCTTTCTCGGGTTAGCCGGGTACTACCGCCAGTTTGTACCCCGGTTCTCGGAGAGAGCGGCGCCCTTGACTGATTTAACAAAGAGGGCCCCGAACATTGTGGTATGGACTGAAAAGACAGGCGCTGCATTTGGTGACTTAAAGCAGGCCCTTACGTCCACACCTGTTTTGATGGCACCTAACTTTTCTTTGCCTTTCATCCTCCAGACAGACGCTTCAGACACAGGCCTGGGCGCCGTGCTGAGTTTCCTGTAGACCATTCCCGGGAGATTCCACCTGGCTTTTTTGACGTCACTTCCGGGACTAAGCCAATGGAAGTAGACCTTACCAGCTCCGGCCCCTCTGATGTCAGGTCCAGGCTTGATCCAATGGTTGATGAACACGTGCCCGATCCTTATGACCTCACTTCCTGTCTTCCCCTTTAAAAGCCTGCCCTTTTTCCCTTTTCCCTCAGTCTTGTATTGGACTCAATGGTATGCACATCAGTGCTGTTTACTGTAAGAAATAACAACTTTTGCAGCCAGGATATATATATATATATATACTGTAATTATATGCTGTATGTGTATACTTTTTTTTAGGTCTTTTGTTGGTAATGTATTATTGTCACTGATCTGAGGAAACATCCAATTATCCTTCTTATCCAAGGCAGTGTTACAAGAAACTGAAGCCCATCCCAGCAATCACTAAACAAAATATACAGTAAGAATGTCTTTACACTATGTACACAAGACAATAAGCTGAAATGTGTTCAATTCAATTCAATTAAGCTTTATATTTACATAGTGCAGGCTCAGAGAACTGTAACAAGATCACAGGTAATAAACAATTGCACACTTTACAAATTACTAGTTCCATAATGCACATATTTAAACATACAGATTAGTTGTTATGTGGATCAGTTGTTATAGTACAACTGAGTAATTGGGTTTGAGTTGGAGCTACTTTTACAGCTGAGGTAGTCCAAAGGACTGGGGTCTACCTGTGTTGAAAACCTGAGTATCTAAGGATTAATTGCTTAATTTCACAATCTGATCCTTGTACGTTTAACTGTAATAGCCATTAAAGATTTATAACTATTAAAAAAGTGTCCCACAGTGCTACAGGTTAACCTAACATTAACACAATTTAAATCATAAAATATCCTGAATTAGTCAGCACTGTTTTTTTTTTTTTTTTTTTGTATTTTTAATATATTTGCCACTGTCATTGAGGCAGTCTTTGTTGGTGTGAGGTAACAGTTCTAGGAAATCTGCTGCCCTTCAGCAAATAATTTTAGAAAATGAAACAAACATTCAAAGTACAAAATAATAATAATGCCTTGCAGATGGTTCCAGGTTTATGAATTGTAAGCTTGTGTCAGACATTTTGGAAATGCATCACTTACAACTGAGAATGATTTTACAATGTTATGTTAAAAAAAGAAAAAATATTTTAACTAAATCTCATTTAGGCCACAGCCATCTAAAAACATATACTAGCTCTTTCATTTATAGGATGCTCTCAATGCCATAACTCCAAGATGAGAAAAAACAAAGAGAGCTGCTGCATACCCTATAATGAACATGGTGTGTAATCTGAAAGTGAAATAAGCAGAATTGCATCATTTACTTTTATTCTGAATGCAATATTGTTTTCAATTTTAAAATTGTGGTTATGTTTACATATATTTAATTAGCAGACGCTTTTATCCGAAGTAACTTACAAAAGAGATGAACACAATCAAGCACAATCAATTAAGGTTGTTGATTGGGAAGAAGTGTTACAGGACAATGGTACAAAACTTGACCGTCACACATGGAGAGCTCAGAATAGAAACACAAGCGGATTACATTTCCTAGATTACAAACTTTTATGGCTAACATTACATAGACAGAAAGTTACCAAACAATGCATCTTAAACACAATGAGGAATTCAGATTTTCAAATGGAGGTGGGCAGCACATTCCATCTGACAGGAGCTACACATGACCTTCCATTTCATCTGAACCCGCCTATTTCAGTTTTATATCAGAGAGAAACTAAAGAGTGTCAGACAGAGTAATGATTATGAAGCTGGTAATTGGAGGTGTGATGATGAATGTTGTTAGTACATATGCCCCGCAAGTTGGGTGTGCAATGGGTGAGAAAGAAGATTTTTGGAGTGAGTTGGATGAAGTGATGAACAGTGTACCCAAAAAAAAGTGGTAATTGGAGCGGATTTCAATGGACATGTTGGTGAAGGGAACAGTGGAGACGAGGAGGTGATGGGTAGGTATGGTGTCGAGGAGAGGAATGAGGAAGGTCAGAGGATAGTGGATTTTGCCAAAAGGATGGACATGGCTCTAGTGAATACATATTTTAAGAAGAGGGAGGAACATAGGGTGACGTACAAGAGTGGAGGAAGATGCACACAGGTAGATTACATCCTATGTAGAAGAGTCAATCTGAAGGAGATTGAAGACTGCAAAGTGATGGCAGGGGAAAGTATAGTTAAGTCTGTAGGATGACGTTGGAGATCAAAAAGAGGAAAAGATTGAGGGCAGAGGCAAGGATCAAATAGTGGAAGTTAAAAAAGGAAGACTGCAAGGTTGAGTTTAGGGAGGAGGTGAGACAGGCACTGGGTGGCAGTGAAGAGTTACCAGACAGCTGGGAAACTACAGAAGATGTAGTAAGGGTGACAGCAAGAAGGGTGCTTGGCGTGACATCTGGAAAGAGGAAGGAGGAAAAGAAAACCTGGAAATACAGGAGAGTATACAGAGGAAGAGGATGGCAAAGAAGAAATGGGATAGTCAGAGAGATGCAGAAAGTAGACAAGAGTACAAAGAGATAAGGTGCAAGGTGAAGAGAAAGGTGGCAAAGGCTAAAGAAAAGGTGTGTGATGAGTTGTATGAGAAGTTGGACACTAGGGAAGGATAAAAGGACCTGTACCGATTGGCTAGACAGAGGGACCAAGCTGGGAAAGATGTGCAGCAGGTTAGGGTGATAAAGGATAAAGATGGAAACGTACTCACAAGTGAGGAGAGTGTGTTGAGCAGATGGAAAGAGTACTTTGAGAGGCTGATGAATGAAGAGAACGAGAGAGAGAAGAGGTTGGATGATGTGTAGATAGTGAATCAGGAAATGCAACGGATTAGCAAGGAGGAAGTAAGGACAGCTATGAAGATGATGAAAAATGGAAAGGCCGTTGGTCCAGATGACATACCTATGGAAGCATGGAGGTGTTTAGAGAGATGGCAGTGGAGTTTTTAACCAGATTGTTTAATGGAATCTTGAAAAAGCTAGGTTAAGAAGTGAGGTGATGATTAGTGAGCAGCAGTATGGTTTCATGCCAAGAAAGAGCACCAGCAGAAAGATGCAATGTTTGCTCAGAGGATGTTGATAGAGAAGTTTAGAGAAGGCCAGAAGGAGTTGCATTGCGTCTTTGTGGACCTGGAGAAAGCATATGACGGGGTGCCTCAAAAGGAGCTGTGGTATTGGATGAGGATTTCAGGAATGGCAGAGAAGTACATAAGAGTTGTACAGGATATGTATGAGTGAAGTGTGACAGTGGTGAGGTCTGCGGTAGGAGCGACGGATGCATTTAAGTTAGAGGTGGGAATACATCAGGGATTGGCTCTGAGCCCTTTCTTATTTGCAATGGTGATGGACAGGTTGACAAACAAGATTAGACAGGAGTCCCTCCCCGTGGACTATGATGTTTGCTGATGACATTGTGATCTGTAGCGATAGTAGGGAGAAGGTTGAGGAGACCCTGGAGAGGTGGAGATATGCTCTAGAGAGGAGAGGAATGAAGGTCAGTAGGAACAAGACAAAATACATGTATGTAAATGAGAGGGAAGTCAGTGGAATGGTGAGGATGCAAGGAGTAGAGTTGGCGAAGGTGGATGAGTTTAAATACTTGAATCAACAGTACAGAGTAATGGGGATTGTGGAAAAGAGGTGAAGAAGAGAGTGATGGCAGGGTGGAATGGGTGGAGAAGAGTGTCAGGAGTAATTTGTAACAGGCGGGTATCAGCAAGAGTGAAAGGGAAGTTCTACAGGACGGTAATGAGACCAGCTATGTTATATGGGTTAGAGACAGTGGCACTGACCAGAAAGCAGGAGGCAGAGCTGGAGGTGGCAGAGTTAAAGATGCTAAGATTTGCATTGGGCATGACGATGATGAACAGGATTAGAAATTAATACATTAGAGGATCAGCTCAAGTTGGACAGTTGGGAGTCAAAATAAAAAAGGCAAGATTGCGTTGGTTTGGACATGTGCAGAGGAGAGATGCTGGGTATATTAGGAGAAGGGTGCTAAGGATAGAGCTGCCAGGCAAGAGAAAAAGAGGAAGGCCTAAGAGAAGGTTTATGGATGTGGTGAGAGAGGACATGCAGGTGATGGGTGTAACAGAACAAGATGCAGAGGACAGAAAGATATGGAACATGATGATCCGCTGTGGCGACCCCTAACGGGAGCAGCCGAAAGAAGAACAAGAAGATCAGAGAGAAACTAAAACTATTAAAACTAAAAAAGGTGCAAAACTATAAGTAGATGAGTTATTGCTATGTTGACTACATAGTTCTGTTTTATGCATCGTGTCCGGGAATTTAAAGAAATGTCAGGTTTGTCCCGTTTTTAACCGGCCGAAACGCGAAGGTGCATTCCCACCCCAAACCCAACGTCTTCGACTGTATGTACAATTTTATTGACACCACATTCACAGGATTAAACAGTCGTGTCTTGTTTTGGAACCAATTAGAACCTTGTCAGCCTAATCTTTAAATATTTTAGAACCGCTGTTCTATACCTGTAACATTTAAACAAAAAGCTGTTATCTTCCCGTCTCTCTAATTTCACCATTAATATCCGTTGTTGTTCAATTACAAATACAGTATAGCTTTCAGCTGACGACAAAAAGCGCCAACATCGTCTTCCCTTTGGGCGCGCTGTCCTGACGTCACGACGCAGGCGCGCTCCCGCCTGCACACGGCCTATGCGTCGGCGTCCCCGCCGCCCAATGGTAGGCGGTTGCGTGTGCGAGCCAAGTTGGAGAAAGATGGCGGCGCCCGTTCTGAGAGTGTCCACCCCTCGATGGGAGAGAATAGCCCGGTTGCTGGTGTGTCTTTTGGGTATCCTGCTCTCTGTATACGCTTACCATGTGCAAAGGGAAGTAACGAAGGACCCGAACTACGTGGCGCTCTGTGACCTGAACGACTCGTTGAGCTGCTCGAAGGTATTCACATCCAGGTAAGAGAGCGCCGGCTGGGTCAGAGCCGCCACAGGTTTTCAGCTTATTGTAGGGGCGAGGTGGGCCAGAAGCGCTGTTAGAAAATGCTTTCTTTTCGCTTACTTTGAATCTGTTGCTGTCGCTGTGATCCGGGCGAAAGATGCGCCTCTATGTGTCCTTAAACGTAGTATCATTTTGCCTGTCTCGGGCTCCCAGCTGTCGTCTAGGCTGGCAGTCGCAAAAGTCGCGTGGAAGTGGGTGTTTCCAAGGGTAAGGGAGGGATTCATTCTATTCCGTAGACACCTGACACACCAAAGTAATTCCAGGAGACGTTTGAATGAATCGAAACTGCTAGGCAGTGCTCGTTTATTTAATGCTTGAAATAACTTTTAAACACGACCTGCCAGTCAGTGCAATGTGGCGCTGCTGCTGCTTCAGTTACATATTTGCCGTGGTGGTGGTGGTGAGCTGGCAGTGTGACACCAGCCTTCACATGACCTGTCGCTTTATCTTTAGGATATAAGCAAAGCAGACTGTTTGTGGACGTGCGACAAAGTCCATTTTTATTGATGTAAAACTGACATTGCCATATGTGTGTTTCGTGTTGAGCTGGTATTCAGGTTATGTTTAATAATGATAACGTTCTTACACACCATTCTGTCTTTGTCAGTTGCTTTGGCAAGCAGTGTGCTAAATACAAGGACCGTTTTACTACATTTTTATTTCTCTAACAGGCGGAGGCTTTTCGTATTGTCTTGCATCAGAGCTGTAGCCAAAGCTGTCACTTCCAGACACACACATCCATAAAGTGTTCACCGTCACAGTTATCATACCAAAAATGTCTGAATTAGCGTGAGCCTTCCTAATTCGGGGTTTTCATAAGAAATGTAATGACTTCATTAGGTCTTAAGTACATAATAAACGAGAATAGTTGTCAAATATTTGAAAATATTAAAATTTGTTCTTCACTTTAAATCTCTAAATATAACCAATACAAGTCTAAATATAATAGAAATTTGTAATTTTCACGCTCTCATAGTGGTCAATAGAAGGCTAGATTCATAGTAAGGGATCAAAAATTTAAGTTTTTTTTTTAATGAATAATTCTATTTATATAGTGCATTTCCCACGTTCAAAGCGCTTTACAGAAGTTCAGAAGGAACGGGGCATTTACAACATTGGATTCAAAATAGCAATTGTATAATAATATAAAAGCTCCAATAAAACCCTAAATATATAACCCTAATTTACGACAGAGTCACAGATCATCCTGGGCACATGGGCAGAGAAGCTAAACTGAGAGATAATGGTCAGAATATCAGTGAGACTTAAATGACTTCTCGATCAAATGAGTTTTATGTTTTTTTGTTTTTTTTAAAGAATGAACTGAGTCATCTGTTCTTATTCATTTGTGGGAGATTGTCTCAATGTCTGGGTACGATACAGCTGAAGCCTTTGTCACCCATTGAGCACAATTTGATATGCAACAAGATTTCCAGAATCAGTTGATCTTTGTAGCTGGTCAGGAGCATAGTGATTGATAGATGGTGGAGGTTTCTAATGTAGTCCAGTACAAGGCCATTTAAAGATTATAGGGTAGTAATAGAATTTTATATTCAATCTTATAAGGCACAGGGAGCCAGTGAAGACAGAGGAGGATTTCATGTGCTTGTTCTAGGTATGTGTAAGGACTATTGCTGCAAAGTTTTAAACCAACCAGTGCTGAGACAACAGATTAGAAGAGGCCCTTGCTGGGAGGGAATTACAGTAGCAGATTCAGGAAATATTAAAATATGGGCAGGTTTCTCAGCATCAGAAAAGGAGTGTAATGAAATGTGATTCATGAGGCTAGAATTAGAAAGGGAGGAATCGAAAATTGCACCAAAGATTCTTGCAAAAGAAAGGTGGTCTGCTGACATCATCACTAAGAGTGAATGAAAATGAGCTAATTTTCTTAAACTGAGCATTAGTGCCAATTAGCATGACCTTGTATGTTACAGTTTAATATGAATGAGTTACTGTATGTACAATCCAGTTTTTAATTTCACCGAAACAAGTAAGTTGTGAGGTGAGTAAGCTCTGAATTTTCACTTTTAACACTGAAATAGACCTGCGTATCATCCTCCTAAAAATAATCTGGTCCAAAGCTGCAAATAATATGGACTAGCAGAAGCATGTATACAGTATACATAAGAGTAGAGGGCAGAGCTTTGAGTAACTCCTTCTGTGACTGGCGTTAAGCTGGACCTGCTGTTGTCAAGACTAACAAACTCTTGTGTATCAGTCAGGTAGGACTTAAACCATATACTGTACAGTATGTGTCATATATACATGTTCCTTATTCTGGAAAGTAGGTATAACAGAATTTAATATGCTGACTTGCCTACTGCCTGCTGCCATAAACAAGTAATTAGTTACTGGAAGCAGAGCAGTTTCGTATCTGTGCTGTGCTCTGAAACCAGACGAAAAGGAAGGATTCCTGCATTAACTTATTACAAGTTAAGTTACTGGTGAGCTGGGAGGCAACAAGCGCAGCGTCAGCTTCTATTATGGATCATTTTTTTCTGCGTGGCAGTAAACTACACATGCTATAGACGCAAGTACGTTTTGGTAACCTAAGAAAAATAATTTCCAGTTTAAACTTCCAAGAGACTGATGGAATATCCAAGCAGAGAGAGACAGAAAAGCATGACTTCCTTCATTAACCTAGCACATGGAAAGCTGATCATTGCATTCAGACACGTAAAGGAATATATTACCAATTTGTTGCCGTTTTCTATTTGTATTTCACTAATGGGTTTGGAAGTGGAATAATGCATTTAACAAGGAAAAATGTTTCCTTTGCTCCGTTTTAAAAAGTTCTGTCATTTAGTTATCGCAATACTTGCTGACGTGTTTGTTGCTTGTGAAGTCAGAGTTCGTAATCTTGGAGTCTTCCTCTCATTAGTGGCAGCAGGCTTTTTTTTTTTTAATCAGTTAAAAGGTGATTGCATTTCTCAGAAAAAACTCTTTTTAAGGCAAAATGTTCTTTTAAACATATTTGAATCTGGTCCTTTAACACAGTGATATAGAAGATATAGTTTCCAAGTATACTGTTCTAAATGATGATACTCTTTTTGTCTACAGAGTTTCTTTTTTTGATATATAGTTGCTGTTCCTACTTTGTGCCTATTGATGGATTTGACTCCCTGTGACCTTGTATTGGAAAAATCATGCTCTGAGAATATACTGTACTTCATTGCTACTAATTGTTGAATGTGAGGTGGGCATGGAACTGAAAATCAGCAGCTTTTTTTTTTTTTTTGGACAATTGATGGTTCTCTTTGCAACCAGAGATGAGTGTGAATGTAATACTTTTAATACATTTACATTTCAGTATTTCTCTGTTTTCTATTTTATTAAGTAATTTTGGAAAGTGCAGCAGATAAACACCATTTGAGATGGTGACACATCCCCCATGACTAGTATAAACAACATGTGCAACCTGCTTAACAAGACTGCAAGCTGAGAACACCCACCCCACTGGCATGACTGAAGCAGAAATACACAAGCAGCCATTGTGTACATGCACCTTACATTTGTGCTTCTTTTCCCTTAACATCAGATGCTGCCTTTGGAGAGAAGACTTTTTTATTTGGCAGTCATGTAAGCAATATTATGTCTTGCTTTAGATGTTACTGATATGGTTTCTTCAATGTTGCTTGTATTTTTGCTGTAATCATTTTAGAATAAGTCATCAAAAAAGAAAGAAGCTCTGATTACTTTTTGGTGATCCATTTCGGGCAAACGCTTAACAGTGACTTTTCCCTAGATGATACTTTTCTTATTGTTAACTACAATGTGAGTCAATTCTCATTACAATGTGAAACATGCACAGCCTATGTGTAAATTCCTAATATAATGTATAATATGTACGGGACATAGTTTTAAAGCTGAAGTAAAAAAAATAGTAGTCAATTTCATCCGTGCTTTTCAGAACTTTTTCCTTTCTGGGGGGCATGTTGTTGCAGTGGTTAGTACTGCGACTGCTTCATAGTTCCAGAATTTTGAAATCATTGGTCTAGACATCAGCTTTAGAAGTTTTCCCCATGTCTGCATTGTTTTTTCTCTGGATCATTCAGTTTTCTTGTATCATGTTATTTGGTTAGTTGGTACAGTTCAAGTGTGAATACATGATTTATGGTGGACAAGAGCCTCTCCCTGGGTTAGATTCTGCCTTAGGATTGCCAGGATAAACACTGCCTCCTTGCAACTCCTAAAGTGAATAAGGTGGATAGGATATTAAGTGCCCTCAGCCATTTCTGAGAATTTGGAAGAGATTTATTTAGTGTTTCCTATCACACTGTTAATTGATTCTGTCATCCCACTTTTGTTAGACCTGTAAATGTGACCCTTTATTGAAGCACAATAATAAATGAATTTATTATTTACCATGATCTTGAAAAGGAAAAGAATCTCTTCCCCTGATACTCATAACTACTATTTGATTGTCAATTTTTTATATTAATTTATTACAATTACATTACAATATATTATGTGGATCAGATCAATCATGGCCGAAATTATCGGCATCCCTGGAATTTTCCCAGAAAATGCACCAATTCTTCCAGAAAATTTTTGCAATTACAAATGTTTTGGTATACAAATGTTTATTTCCTTTATGTGCATTGGAACAACACAAAAAACAGAGAAAAAAAGCCAAATCTGACACCATGTCACACAGAACTCCAAAAATGGGCCGGACAAAATTATTGGCACCTTTTCAAAATTGTCGGTAAATCGTTTTATTTCAAGCATATGATGCTCGTTTGAACTCGCGTGTGGCAAAAAACAGGTGCTGGCAATATGGCAATCACACCTGAAGCCAGTTAAAATGGAGAAATGTTGACTCAACCTTTCTGTTGTGTGTCTGAGTGTGCCACACTAAGCATGGAGAACAGAAAGAAGAGCAGAGAATTGTCTGAGGACTTGAGAACAAAAATTGTGGAAAAATATCAACAATCTCAAGGCTACAAGTCCATCTCCAGATATATTCATGTTCCTTTGTCCACTTGATTTCCTTTGTCCATAATCAAGAAGTTCACAACACATGGCACTGTAGCTAATCGTTCTGGACGTGGATGGAAGAGAAAAATTAATAAAAGACTGCAACGAAGGATAGTCTGAATGGTGAATAAACAGCCCCAATCACCTTCAAAACATATTCAAGCTGTTCTGCAGACTCAGGGTGCAACATTGTCAGCTCGAACTATCCGTCGACATCTGAACGAAATGAAACTCTATGGTAGGAAAGCCAGGAGGACCCCACTGCTGACACAAACATAAAAAAGCCAGACTGGAGTTTGCCAAAATGTACTTGAGGAAGCCAAAATACTTCTGGGCGAACGTCTTGTGGACAGATGAGACCAAGGTAGAGGTTTTTGGTAAAGCTCCTCATTCTGTTGTTTACAGAAAACGGAATGAGGCCTATGAAGAAAAGAACACAGTACACAGTCAAACATGGTGGAGGTTCAAAGATGTTTTGGGGATGTTTTGTTGCCTCTGGCACTGGATTCCTTAACTATGTGTAAGGCATCACGAAATCTGAAGACTACCAAAAGATATTGGGGCGCAATGTAGGGCCCAGTGTCAAAAAGCTGGGTCTGCGTCAGAGGTCATGGGTGTTCTAGCAGGGCAGTGACCCCAAACATACCATTAAAAGCACCCAGAAATGGTTGAAGACAAAGTGCTGGAGAGTTCTGAAGTGGCCAGCAATGAGTCGGATCTAAATCCGATAGAACACTAATGGAGAGAACTCTAAATTGCTGTTGGGAGAAGGTGCCCTTTAAATATTAGAGGCCTTGATCAGTTTGCAAAAGAAGAGTGGTCGGAAATTCCAGTTGAGTGGTGTAACAAGCTTGTTGATGGTTATAGGAAGCGCTTGATTTCAGTTATTTTTTCCAAAGTGTGTGCAAACAAATATTAAGTTGAGGGTGCCAATAATTTTGTCCAGCCCGGTTTTTGAGTTTTGACTTTTTTTTTTATTTTTGAGTGCATACCAAAATATTTGTAATTGCAACGGTTTTCTGGGCGAAATGGTGCATTTTCTGGGAAAATTCCAGGGGTGCCAATAATTTCGGCCATGGCTATATAGTCTAAAGGACAAGCACAAATTAAAAAGTAGACCTCAAGGTTTTGGAACTCAAAATTGTGAATTAAAGTAAACAATTGCAAGAAGCCATGGGATGTAAACCAATTTGAATAGTAGGATAGTAAAATAATGAATTTTCCTTTGATCATATGGCACAGGTCTTGGTAAGACAGGATTATTGCATTCCATTATTTAAAAAATCGAATTTTTATTGTTACATTAATAGAGTAATGATTTTGCTTTTTTGGATTTCAGGGTACAATCTGATTTCTTTTTTCAACATGGTTCTATCATCCTTAGAGTAGACTTTTCGTTAAACTTACTCTGATGATAACTTTGTCAGTTTTACATCAAATAAAGTACTTTTCGGGAGATATCAAAAACAGTAAAGAATGCAAATCTATATAAAACCTTTTTTTCAAATGTATTTCATGCAATAAAGAAATTAATTTTTCTTTGTATGTGTCAATACTACTGCTATACTGCACTTTTACATTTTATTACCATACAGCATTAAAGTACAGAGAATTATTTTGACTTTTTTGACAGTCAACAGAAAATGACTATCAAAGTGAAAGCAGACCTCTATAAAATGATCTACATTAATTACAAGTATAGAGCACGAAATAACTGAGTGTCAGTGTTTAGTAGATGCACCTTTGCAGCAATTATTTTCTTAAATCTGTGTGTACAGGTGCGTAGAATTCACACTAAAACATGGCGTATGGACAAAAACAAAAATGCATGCACACACAAAAAAATCCAGATGCCTGTTCTGCTACAGTTCAAATAGACCTTGCACGTGGCTGAGGCAGCATGTGCTAGATGCTGTAACCCAATAATCCTCTTTACAATCAGCTGCTGTAGAGCTGTGATTCCACATTCGGACACAGTGGGTTAAATTACTCTGAGTAGTGCACTGAGAGTAACAACGCTAAAGCAGCTATGGTATTTGGAAGAGCTTGGCCATTCCGTGGACCATAGTATTGTTACAGGTTAATTACAATCGGATGCCTTAAACTAATAAACGATATGCGATTAATTTCAGTGTAAGCCGTGTCAGGGATGTGAATCTAGAAAAGAAAGGGAAACCACACAGGAACAGTAGAACTGCTTTGACGCTGGGTGCAACCAGTTTGCAAAACAGAGTCGAAAACGTGCATTACGTTATGGATTGAACTGGTGTGAGAATATGTGTGGCTTTAAGCCAAGTTTAGTTTTTATACATCGCGATGTGAGCATGGAAATGGGAGTATGCACCGTTTATACATGAGGTCCCTGGGCACTGAAGTTTTTCCTTATTCCAGCCATTTTCAAGTTCAGCCACTGTCTCAATTGGATTAACATATGGACTGTGACTCAGCCACACCAGGAAATTAACATTGTTGATTTTAAGCCATTCCTCTGCAGCTTTGGCTTTATGCTTGGGGTGGTTGTCTTGCTGGCAAACAAATCTTCTCAATTGTTTCAGGTATATTGCTGACTGCTTTAGGATTTACCTGTATGTTGGAGCATTGATTTAACCATTTACCCTCATGATCCTTCTAAGGCATGTTGCGGAGATGCATCCACACAGCATGATGTTGTCACCACCATGTTTCATAGTGGAGACTGTTGTTTTTGATAACGTACGGTAACAGTGGAGTTTAGTTTGATGGCCAAAACCTCAATATTGATATCATCAGACCATTGCACCTTTTTCTGGCTGACTTCTCAGTCCCCTTATGGCAAACTCTAGCTGAGAAGTCCTGTGTGTGTTTATTTCTTTTAAACAGCAACTTTATCTTTGCTACTTACCCATTAAGTTCCAGCTGGTGAATGTTGTTGTTGTATGTACAGTCTCTTTCATTTGAGCCACTGTAGCTTGTTACCCCTTCTGAGTTATCCTAGGTCTTTTAGCAGTCTTTCTCTTGCACCAACATTTAGTTTTTATGAATGGCGTGCTCTAGGTAGATTTACAGCTTGTTTCCTTCCCCTCACTTGCATTTCTAAATCACCTTTTCCCTGAGTTGCTTGGAGTGCTTTTTTGTCTTTATTGTGTAGGTTGGGCCACGATACTGACTCATCACAAGTTGGACTTTCCCCGATAGAGTTGTATTTATACTATAATGAATTAATTGTGTGACTTCTAAAACCAATTGTCAACCAATTAATTTAGATAACTTTGCAGAAATCGGTTTTAAATTTGACATTAAAGACTCATTTCCTGTTGATCTGTGTGAAAAAAGCCAAATTAAGTCCACTGTGATTCAATGTTGTATAACAATAAAATGGGAAAAATCCTAAGGAGTTAAATACTTTTTATAGCAATTTTGTAATATATAATATATATATATATATATCTATACTAATAAAAGGCAAAGCCCTCACTCACTCACTCACTGACTCATCACTAATTCTCCAACTTCCCGTGTAGGTAGAAGGCTGAAATTTGGCAGGCTTATTCCTTACAGCTTACTTACAAAAGTTGGGCAGGTTTCATTTCGAAATTCTACGCATAAGGGTCATAACTGGAAGCTATTTTTCCCCATATAATGTAATGGAGTCTTGAGTTGGAGATGGCGTGGGGGAGTTTAGTGTGACATCTACGCCCACGTAAGTACGTAGAGAACAAGGAAGAACTCCAAACAGCGATGAGCACAAAACGCCATTTCACAATTGAGAAGGCAGAAAAACATTATGAAGCAAATGATGCATACAAGCATATTCATAAGTACAGCTACTGTGGAAACAAAGCACGGCGTGAACCGTAAGTTTATATTAAATTAAGTTCATAGACAGGCTGCCACTAGCGTTTGTAATTTAGTGCCTGCCCATATAAGGCCGTCCATCAGCGGCAATCCAATACAAACACTGCCGGTAAATGTTCACGTGTGAAGGACTGCGCTTATGCAGAGGAAGATGAGATGGTCAGGGTGGTGTTTGGCACAAACTCATTGAAACTGCGAGAGAAACTTTTAAGTGCGGGTCTTAGCTGACATTACGAGATGGCACCAGTACAGCTGGGAACCTTCGATGCAAGAACACCAAGCGGCTCACGTGAACTGACGCAATGCGCAGACAAAAAGCAACAGTTCCAAAGAGTGCTGAACAAAAACCGAATTACACAATTGAGAAGGCAGCAAAAAATATGAAGCGTCTTATACATACAATCATATTCATAAGTGCAGCTACTGCGGAAACAAAGCACACGGTGGAAAAAGTGAATGTCCTGCTAAAGGAAGACAGTGTAAAAAAACGTGCATGCAGTTTGTCACATCACAGATAAAAGGAAGGCGAGCTGTTTATTGATGCAGTAAGGAACTAATCGATGAATGAAACCTCTTATCTTTACAGCGATTGACAAACACGGAATGTAACTTGAACACATCCTACAAATACGAGCCTGATTGAAAGAAATAATGATAATCAAATCCTTGATGACAGCAACATTCAATAACACTCACAAAACAATTACTGTATATTGACAATCATGTTACGTTATTTTTAAAATGTTCCCTTTTCTTTTCATAACTTCTACTTCTCCACTGCGTACGGGTATATATATATAAATGTATATATATACCCGATCTACAATACATACTTTAGCATAGACAAGCCACACGCTGTGGCTAATTGTAGAGTCTTAAGCCTCTAACGCCGACATTGAGGTTCGATTCCGAGAGGGATGTACTGACTATGTGCAGCGCTACCGATTCATTTTACCTTCGCATCTCCTTGGTTTGGGACGTATGAAAAATATTAGGTTAAGCAGAATCATGTTACGTTATTTTTAAAATTTTCCCTTTCTTAGCACAAGCACAGCTGAGAAGCTTCGATGCATGTACTCCATAACGCGTTAAAAATAACGCATTTAATCACACTTTCAATTCCAAGCAAGCGGGAACTTTTGTCAATGCATGATTTCCTGGTACATCCATTACACTGATGCACACATCACAGCTACAAAAATGTTAGAGTCGGAATAAAGCGCGTTCCTACGACTGATCATTTCGACTACCCGAAGCCTTGATAAAAGCATGGTTTTGTGCACACTGAAAAGCAAGCAAAATTAGATGCATTACAGAAAGCGGACTTTGTGGCTCTTACTGGGGATCATTGGACTTCCGTGACCGTTAGTAATTCTAAATACATCTAATTACAAAATGTTCAATGATCACACTGTTTTAGCCTAATGTACAAAATAATTTTGGCTAATGTTACTCAGAGTTTAAAGAGTAAGCTGGTCAAATTACCTTTTATGTTTCTGACTTATTTTTTAAGAAGAAAACTGCACTTTATGTTGAAATTTTGGTTATTATTATTTAAAGACAATACTATTCTGAAAATGTACTTAAAGTACTTAAACTACCACTTTATTTTTAAGTCTGCCCAATTTTAACCAGGGATGATACTTTTGTTTCTGTTTTGAATTCAAATGCAGTTTAAAAGCTTTTTTTCAGAAATTAAAACAGCTTCAGTTTACAATATTCATGTCCATGTCTATTATTTGATTCTGTAAGCCCACTAAAACCGTTTTAAATTTAAAAAAAAAACATTTGCGATTTGGGGCAAATTTACGTGTGCGATTACATACGATTAATCAAGATTAATTCTTACACAGCCTCTAATTAATTGGATTAATTTTTTTAATCGAGTCCCACCCCTAATATATATATGTAGATATATATGTAGATTTGTATATATGTGTATATACAGTATATATGTAGATATGTATATGTTGTATATACAGTATGTATATATGTGTGTGTGTATATATACAGTATGTGTATATATGTATATGTATATACAGTGGAGGAAATAATTATTTGACCCCTCACTGATTTTGTAAGTTTGTCCAATGACAAAGAAATGAAAAGTCTCAGAACAGTATCATTTCAATGGTAGGTTTATTTCAACAGTGGCAGATTGCACATCAAAAGGAAAATCGAAAAAATAACTTTAAATAAAAGATAGAAATTGATTTGCATTTCATTGAGGGAAATAAGTTTTGAACCCTCTAACAAAAAGACTTAATACTTAGTGGAAAAACCCTTGTTTGCAAGCACAGAGGTCAAACGTTTCTTGTAATTGATGACCAAGTTTGCGCACATTTTAGGAGGAATGTTGGTCCACTCCTCTTTGCAGATCATCTCTAAATCCCTAAGGTTTCGAGGCTGTCTCTGTGCTACTCTGAGCTTGAGCTCCCTCCATAGGTTTTCTATTGGATTAAGGTCCGGAGACTGACTAGGCCACTCCATGACCTTAATGTGCTTCTTCTTGAGCCACTCCTTTGTTGCCTTTGCTGTATGTTTTGGGTCATTGTCGTGCTGGAACACCCATCCACGACCCATTTTCAGTTTCCTGGCAGAGGGAAGGAGATTGTCGCTCAGGATTTCACGATACATGGCTCCGTCCATTTTCCGTTAATGCGATTAAGTTGTCCTGTGCCCTTAGCAGAAAAACACCCCCAAAGCAAAATGTTTCCACCCCCATGCTTGACGGTGGGGACGGTGTTTTGGGGGCATAGGCAGCATTTTCTTCCTCCAAACCCAGCGAGTTGAGTTAATGCCAAAGAGCTCTATTTTGGTCTCATCAGACCACAGCACCTTCTCCCAGTCACTCTCTGAATCATTCAGGTGTTCATTGGCAAACTTCAGACGGGCCTGCACATGTGCCTTCTTGAGCAGGGGGACCTTGCGAGCCCTGCAGGATTTTAATCCATTGCGGTGTAATGTGTTTCCAATGGTTTTCTTGGTGACTGTGGTCCCTGCTAATTTGAGGTCATTAACTAACTCCTCCCGTGTAGTTCTAGGATTCTTTTCACCTTTCTCAGAACCATTGACACCCCACGAGGTGAGATCTTGCGTGGAGCCCCAGAGCGAGGTCGATTGATGGTCATTTTGTGCTCCTTCCATTTTCGAACAATCGCACCAACATTTGTCACCTTCTCTCCCAGCTTCTTGCTAATGGTTTTGTAGACCATTCCAGCCTTGTGCAGGTCTACAATTTTGTCTCTGACATCCTTGGACAGCTCTTTGGTCTTTCCCATGTTGTAGAGTGTGGAGTCTGCTTGATTGATTGATTCTGTGGACAGGTGTCTTTCATACAGGTGACTAGTTAAGACAGGTGTCCTTAATGAGGGTGACTAATTGAGTAGAAGTGTCTAACCACTCTGTGGGAGCCAGAACTCTTAATGGTTGGTAGGGGTTCAAAAACTTATTTCCCTCAATGAAATGCAAATCAATTTCTATCTTTTATTTAAAGTTATTTTTTCGATTTTCCTTTTGATGTGCAATCTGCCACTGTTGAAATAAACCTACCATTGAAATGATACTGTTCTGAGACTTTTCATTTCTTTGTCATTGGACAAACTTACAAAATCAGTGAGGGGTCAAATAATTATTTCCTCCACTGTATATGTATGTGTGTATATGTATATATATATATATATATAACTGTATATATGTATGTGTATAGATGTGTGTATATATATGTATTTATATATATATATATATATATATATATATATATATATATATATATATATATATGCCAGCAACACTCATGACAATGACAAAACAATTACATTGTCAATCATGTTACGTTATTATTAAAATGTTTCCTTTTCTTTTTACTTCTCCGCTGCCAATCGAGGTATTTTGCTATATATATATATATATATATATATATATATATATATATAAATAGATAGATATGACAACACTCATATTAATGACAAAACAATTACATTAACAATCATCTTACGTTATTTTTAAAATGTTTGCTTTTCTTTTTCATAACTTCTTTAACACACTACTTCTCCGCTGCAAAGCGCGGGTATTCTGCTAGTATTAATATATTTTTAAAAAGCAGTTTTGAGTGAACGGTTTTGTGTTACATTTAAATTTTTAAAGATGATAAACATTCTCTATAATTTTCAAGAAGTATTTGCAATAAACATGGAACGAGATGTTTAAATGTAATTTATAATCCAACAATATTTGAGGACTGTTGAAGAAACTGAATACTTCAGCAAGGCACTTTATAGAAAACCAGAAATATGTGAGCATCGAGTGTGGAGACCATGCACCTTAAGGATCCTATCAAGCAATATTTTAAAGTCTGTCCAACCGTCATCAAACTTGTACACAACTACACTCATTCAGATCAGGTCAGTTTAGACAAGCCAGCTATCCTAATGCGCATATCTTAAGTATATGGGAGCAATACCCAGACACATGGAGAAATTGCAAGCTCCATGCAGACAGATACCAGGCTATGGTTTGAAGGGGGGATTCAGGAGTTGGGCGTGTTTCAACAATAGTCACTGTGCCATACAGAGTATGTTAAAATTAGTACTATATACATGCATAACTAATGTTAAATAGTACAGTGTTTTCATTACAGATTACTGGACCAGTAAATTGCTTTTATAAGCTTTATGGTAATTTACTTGTAGTGCTCCTTTATGCAAGGTATTTCAGTAGTTGAGCTAGCAGTGCTAGCACACATCTTTATTTGCTGCAGTTTTCCTGCAAACGGAGAACAATAAGCTAGACTTTACAAGAGAAAGATAAGACTGGAGAAAAAGTGTACTTTAATGAATTCAGACCTTTTTATTTTGTCTATTAATTAAAATGAATACTGTCGGAAGTGAGCTTATGTTAAATACAGCAGCTAACATTTGCAATTAGAAATACAAGAGATAAGGAGGAAATTGGAATTGCTGCTTAGTGAACAATAGGCTTGTTAGCTTAAGAGCAACTTTTGTCTATGTTACTAGTAAGCTTGTTAGTCTTGTATCTTCTTGATAAACATCTTATGAACATTTAATAGATTTGTGGGTTTTTAAATTCCTGTACTGGTTATGTTAATTGTAAGTATATACAGTGTAAGTTTTGTTAAGCAATATTACACTTCAAGAATTAGGGTTGTCTAACAGGTACACAGGAAAAACAAAAACATTTTAAATACTGTATAGTAAATGTATATTTTCACAGCAAAAAAAACTAGTGCAAATCTATTGCTCTTTCTAATGGGCAGAATTAACAAAGCAAAAATAGATATCCTCCCTCAATTGTTGTTTCTTTTTCAGAGCATTTCTATATTTGTTAAAAATTCTCCTAAAATTGTTGTAATATTCTTTATTTAGCCGATGGTCATGCATTAAAAAAAAAATACTACAAAGACTGGAAGACCAGATGGTGCGGCATGGTGCTACCTGACTTTCAGCTTTACTACTGAGGTTTCAAATATTTTTAGACAATTGAAGTAAATAGAAAGTGCTTCAAATAATCCTACGTGGTTAGTTTTGGAAAGAAATTCCTTATATGCCTTGTACTCTGCTCCACTTGTTAATAATTCCAATTTAGTTTTAATTAGATTGTGCTTCACTCTCTCAAAATGTAGAACCAATGCAGATAACTCTTTAAGGCAGAGGCCCTATTATCCATTGCCCAGTTACAGAATAATGTTGCATTCTAGCCCTCTCTTAATACAAAAGTTTTTAATTTATATAAGCTATTAGGTATGCAAACCGTCAGAGATTGTTATGCTAATAATGTTTGCACCTTTTGATCAACTCAGTACAAATAGGGAATTTCCACATTTCAAGACTCATTTGTCTCTTCAAGTGAGGAGCTTTGTCTAATTTCATTAATACTCCAAAAAATATTCACACTTGAAAATATTTGAACTAGCAATGAGAAGAATATAGGTAGGTTTTACAGACTTTAATTATATCATGAAACTCAAAGCTATATGATCTTGGGAAATACTGGGAAAGAAATCCTCTTCCAGTGTTTCTGGTAATGAGTTGAATTCAATTATTTGAATATCCTTCATAACTTAATGGATATGGAGATATTTATATTACCTAAAACTAAAAAAAATCAAACCTTGTTTGTGTTGGACTTGGTGTATAGCTTCTTTTGCATCTGGCAAGAATTCATCAATGTTTTTCTAAAATAATTTTGCTTGCCTCCTGCCATTGTTTTTGCTAAATACGTGTTGTTTCAATCAGTATATTTTGTCTTTCATTTTTCTCTCCATTGTATCAGGATGGGGTTTTAGTGCTGCTTAAAATGAAAATATCTTAATATATCAGCATTATATACACATCTATATATAATGTGTGCCTGATTGTTGTATTACAACATTTCTGTTGTAATGCATATACATCTGCATATATCTTGAAATAAAACATTTTAAACTGGAAATATTGTTCTGTCCTTCTATAAATGACCAAATCCAAGTAAATACCTAATTTGTAACCTTAATAACTAATTTCATATTTAAACATTGTTTGCTTAACAAATTATAGTTATATGACAATACTGTACTTTTTTTGGGGTAGTTGACTAACTGATTACAGTAAGGTCTCCAATTATGCAAAAGTTGCCAGCCCCCACCAAACACCCAACAATGTCCCTAATAACTTTGTGTATGCGTGTAAAAACTTGAATTCCCATGTGGTATAAGCATGGAATCAACAATAAATCATATTTTCTTAATCAAAATGCATTTCAAGAATTCAATTCTTCTGTCCTGCCAGTGTCTCTGTCACCTGTTTGCAAGGCAACTTTACAAACTTTACCCCTTCTGGTATTAACCACAACAGCACTTATTGGGCCTCATTCATGAAGCGTTTTGTAAATTAACAGTCCAATGCTCCAAATCTGCCATATAAGGATATGCTGCCACACAGGCACAGAATCTGCCAAAATGTCAAAAGCGAAAAAAGAAAGGGAACAAAAAAACTTTAAAGAATCGGAGATAAAAATACTTTTAACAGACGTTAACAAACAAAAAAAAAATATTCCTTTTGTATGAGTAGTGGTGTTACTGGGTCAGGCAAAGGAATTGCTTGGAAAAAGGAGATGACTGCAGTTAATTCATTGTCTTCTGTAGAGTGACGTGTTCTAGAAATAAAACAGAAAGGGTTTGATTTGAAATTAGGAAACACATAGCAGCTCATAGAAAAAGTACCTTCCTGATGGAAGTGGGTCCTGGCTCTTCACAATTCTGTTTCAGATGAGCACATTGCATCCATTATTGGAGAGGCATCTTCATATTCTACCCAGAGGTGACGGCGACGTGCCTCTGACTACAGAGCATTCATCAAATGCGAATTGTAAGAGTTTTTTCATTCTGCAATAATGTTGAACTGAAACATTCATTTATTTGTATTTATTATTAAATTAAACAGTGAGATTCCACTTGCCATGCAGAGACTTCATGTGAAAAACCCAACAGTCTACATGCTCAGGAACCTTTCTGCCTGAAAAGTAGTGGAGAGTGGTCTAGTTTTCACAGAAGTCATCGTGAATCATAAGCAACTTGTAGCGGTCCAGGGCCGCTAAGATTTACACCGTCAAGATGACGGTGATTTATTTATTTTTATGGAAGAGATCCCAGGGACACTCCCAGCCTTAGCCCGACCTGCACACACTCACAAACGGAGACAAAATAATGCACACTGGCATCAAACAACAATTAAAGAATATAATGAAATTAAATGAAAACACTACCACCCTGTACTACGGCGAAATTACATTAAACACATAAACACAAACAACCCCCACCCCCCCACAGCAGAGTCCATGAAAAACAGCACTGGATGTAATGAAATAATGACAACAGTAAGTCCAGAGATCTGTATGTTGAAAGGGAATGAAAAAACAGTCCTACTGGTAGACCCTGTAAAGGTGAAGACGGGTGGATGGTTCAGGAGCACTCCTTTTCTTGAGGGAAAGCAATGAATCCACTATCAGTCCTCTGCACACAGGTAGACGGAAGATAATCCAGACCCCAACAACGATACAATCCAGGACACAACAACTAAGTATGGTTAATCAACAGAAGGCAGCCTGACAGGTACACGGAACACAAAATACAAAAAAAAAAAAAAAAAACACTTTTTTTTTTTTCCTTTGGACACCTGCCCTCCTTTTAAGAGCCACCCTGACCACCTTTGACCCCAACAGACCCTGCACCCCAAACAGAAGACCAATCAGAGCCTCTGCAGGGGCTGCTGGGAGATACAGTTTTAACTTATAGTAGCACTGCTACAAAATTAACCAAGAAACTGAAAGGAATGTACTCCACTCTGAAAGACATACAAACCAGTTTGAAAGAAATAAGCAATTCTCTGAAAGGATTTTACAAAGTGTTAAAAAATGGTGCCAAATGCTAAGTAGTTTACCAAATACTTGCTTAATTTGTGTTTTCAGCATTTTTAATACAGTAAAACATCAAACAGTTGATGTATTATTCTGTGACGTGTCATAATTGCTATTACACTGGGGTTTTCATCAGCAAGCATTGACTAAAGGTCACTTTCATTTGGTATATTGTAATAATATTATAATATTATTTGGCACACCTTTTCAGGTGAATCTAAAAGAGTGCTGCCCTTGTATCCAGGCACAGCCATTGTGCCTTCCAAATTCCATTTGTGTGCTCGATAACAGCCTGTGCTGTTGCATCTGCCCCCTATGGATATAAACAGTTAGCCTATTTATACTTCCCAAATTAACACAATTTAATCTATAGGGTAAACTTTTACTCTTGCCAAGAAACCAGCCTTCTTGCAGAGTTGTTTGCTTCAGACACGTGCCATCGGAACTGTGCTACAGAATGAAACTCTTGTGTGTACCGCCAGGCCATTGGGCAACGACGTTGAGCAGCACACACTTTGCATCACATATAAGCTGCACACTGACAGAATGAAAGTGTTTTCTTTTTATATATCCAAACACATCATTGAATGGAATTCTGATGCTTACTTGGGTGCAGTCTATTGCACAAATGACAATGGGTAGGTTTGACCGCTTGTAAAACCATTAACTAACTTTCACTTGCCTTTCCCTACCATGAGAATTGAATATAATCCCACAATAGTGTTAATATGCTGTTAACTTCTCCAGTTAGAATGTGGCTAGTATCCATAATAGTACATAAATACACCAGAATGGGTCTAGGTAGTGTAAAACAACTAATCAACCATTCATCACTCTCTTCATTATCTCAGGCGGGAGCCCGTTCATCCCTGGGGCCTTACCTGAGCTCATTGAGTCCAATGCCTCTACGTTCAGGCAAAAAGATGGAAGCATCTAGAAGAGAAGCATCTTCTTTAGTGGGACTGGGGAATGGAAGGATGTTAAGGAATGATTTGATATCTGAGGGAGTGGTACCAGAGGTATCAGTAAATACCTAAAAGTAATAATCTACAAATTCAGTATTTATTATCTGGTGATCATTAGAAATCAAACCAGATTTAGTATGGATAGAAGGTATGGAGGAAAAGGAGGAATTTTTCTTAATCCTAGAAGCAAGACGTCTGCTCAGCCTGGCACTGGAGACATAATAGTGAGCTATTATGGTAGATTAAGAATTTGGCTATTTGCATTAAAAGACTTTAAGTTCGTATCTGGTGTTAGCAATTAGTAATTTGTGTTCTTTATCAACCACGAGAGGTGTGCTCTTTCTAAGAGTGAAAGTTTAGACTCAAGGTCTTTTGTTTTTGGGAGTTTAGTATGTGTCAAATGTCAGGAAAAGAAGATAGTTAAGTCCCGATTAAAACCTTTAATTGCCTCCCAAATGGCGTCTGCATTATCTACAGACCCAATATTGAATAAGTACTCCTCTAGTTTGACAGCAAGTTCATTTTTTTTTTTTTTTTACAGAAGAGACGTGTTGAATTTCCACCTCAGGGCATGAGATGTTTAAAACGGAAGGATCAACTGTAAATGAATAAGTTTGTGGTCAGATATAGTAGGTAAGACCAATGAAGCATCTGAGACCAGCGAAGACAGCTTGTATGATTTGAAAATATAATCAATGCGAGACTGAATTATGATGGGAAAAGAAAAGAGAGAATTCTCTGACTGAAGGATTAAGTAACTGAATTGAATCTATTAAATTAAGATTGTCAATAAAATTACATAAAGAATATGTAGAGTTAGGCTTGCACTTGCCGACTGGTGGTGGAGATATGTCTAGCAATGGGTTTAAGGCGGCATTGGCATCAATGCCGACCACAGTCGGAGAACTTAAGAAGATGGTTGGTGAGTTTGGTGGGGGGAAAAAAGATAGGCAATACAGGGTATAGCCATAGACTAAAACAAATAGCAATTTACGACCTTCAAGTAACAAAATCAGTCAACGTTGTCACTACCCAATTCCAAAAACCTTAATTTGTAATGTGCGGCACAGTAAAATAAGAATGCCACATCTTTTAGAGTGAGCGGAGGATGCAATGCTTGTGGAAAATATTATTATCATAGTAGGAGACGTCTCCAGCCAACAGGTGCGACTCCTGAATTAAAGCCATATACATATGGCTCATCCATGGTGATGGTGAAGGAGATCGAGGAGGCAAGTGTTGACCGCAACTGACCGGAGTTCAGGGCCCTGACATCCCATGGAATAATGTTAAGCTTTTCCATAATTAGATTTAGAAAAGAGGTAGGCAGAACCTAGAACAGAGTGACAAGAAATGGAAGTAATAGTATGCTGTTGTGTGGCAATCGATAATGTCACAAACATAAAAACCGAGAGTCCCACCAGCTCAGGCTCCATCCCAAACCCACCTCAACAGGCCCATACACTAACCCCCGTGTAAGGAACCCCACAATAAGTAAACAAATAAAAGCAGAAGCAAGCAGTAATGGCCCAAACCACCCCTGAATGCAGGCATACCAGGAGTGTAACCAAAAGAAACTACCAAAAAGTGAGATCAAGACAAGAGGCCAAAAACCATCCACAACCCTCGATCCTCATCCTCAGCTACATAATTAATGAGAATGAATTATACATTATTTTGAAATTGTATACATGGTACAGAGATAATGGAGGGAGAGGATTAACTGCGGCACCTGGCAACCCACAATGATGCTGAAGACGTCATCAGGCCCGAGCACCTATGCAGAAAATCCCTCAATTCCACCTCAGCGTATGTTAGCATGGCATAACATCAACATCATATGAAAAATATAAAGGACAGTTCAAAAAGTGATTCCAGTCCATCATAAAATCATTAGATAAGACAGAAACCTAAATGGCTGCTTCACGGCTGGAACTTGAACTTGACCAACGATGTACAGAATACAGCGAATGGGGAGATCTTCATGGTGTGAAAGTGCTGGTTGAAGCTAAGCTGACATTCACTGCAAGAGCTTCAGAGAGTGAGTTGAACAGATTTTGTTCTGAATCGAGACTTAATTTCAACTGTGCAGGATACAGCAAATATAGCTGAATACCAGGAGCATGTGCTTACTGGGCAACTGGGACTGTGGCTTTCCTTTGCTGCACAGTAATTGAACTAAAATCTGTGAAGAAGCGGATCCCTGAGCCTTCGAAATACTGTAGATGTTTTAAACATGACATGCCTCTGAAAGAATTTGTTAGCTGTCTCAAAACCTCAGAAATATTATTATAAGAGGCCAGCACTGCCAGTGTACACACAATGAGCCTGCATGATATCCGTGACACAGTTTGAGAGGTTTAAGAACCACTTTTGCCACATTTGGGAGATGAAGTAAATCGGATTGCTTTTTTCAGTCCCTTCTTTAAGTCCGACAATTCTTAAATTATCTCTTTGAATCCTGTCTTCTAGATCGATCCGTTTTGTCTTTCAAGTCAACAACTTCTTTACAGAGTGCCTTCTCCATAGTGTGACGGTTTATGGTCGAATGTAGGGCTTGGACATCCTTGATCAGTTTCGCCTACTCTTTAATAGCTTTCAGGTTGCCCCATATTTCAGTGAAGCTGGTCTGCATTGTAGTATTTAGTGTGGTGGTGTGTTCAAGGAGGAGATTTTTCATCAAGTCCCAGTAGGCATTCACATTGACACTGGATTCCATTTGAGGATGTTTCAGCTTCTTTGGTGAGTTAGTAGGTAAAGAATGGGGTCTTCAGCCTGAAGGAGACATCTGTTCTTGGTGACGGTGAGAAATATGGTACAATCTGTCCATTTAGTAGTAAGGTGGGAGAAAAGTCGGAAATGGGGTTTTATTGTTGTGAGGGGATGGAGCTGAAGCCCATGTGTTATCTATATTAATGTTTATGTTCACTTTTTTGAAGGGTGCCAATATTTCTGGAGTTGACTGTAGTAATATTAATATGTTCATATGTACATTACCATTCATAATCAAGGGCAAAGATCTTTTCAGGCAAAAGTCAGTTTCAGATTCTGTTGTAAATAAATTTAATGGAAGAAAATCATACAACATTAGCTAGGCAGTGAACCCTAGTGGCTAAGGAAGTTAACTTTATACCACAAGGTTGCTGGTTTACTTCCAGGCTTTCATTGTGTTGTCATGAGCAAATCACCTAAATAGCCTGTACTCAAATTATAAAGAGTATTTATGCTTAGTAATTATAATGATAATTATACTTGTTCTTAATACACTTATAAGTATATTTTATTAGCATTAGTAGAAATATTGTAGTTATTGTTATTGCTATGGTTCCTAATTATGCTCACTAACTTGTATTACTTATATTTAGGTTTTGCTTTACAAGTACAAAAACATGTCAATGCTCTATTTGCTTCCAGATGGGGACGAGGATTTGGGTTGCTGGGCTCCATCTTTGGTAAAAACAGTGCAATGAACCAGCCGAACAGTGTCTATTCATTTGCATTTTATGTTCTACAAATGCTACTGGGTATGTATTGCCTGAAATGGACTTGCTTCTGTCCTGTTGTGATGTTTTGGCTATTTACCTTTGATCATACTCTTTTTGCATATGAGCCTTTTAAATTTCTGCTTAAAATTGTACAAAAAGACCCTGTTCTTCTCAGAGGAAATTCATTATATGCCCTACAAAATATTTAAAATATCAAAAATAGTGTAGACTTACTGTACTACAAGATTTTTTTAACATATTTTTAAAATGTTCCAAGTTAAACTAAAGACTGGAGTGGCACACAGTTGATAGCTAGGGTAGTTTTCCTAATTGTTTTCCATTTAAATGACACGTGTATCTCAATCATTGTCTCCATGTTATTCTTTACATTTAATCTTTGGAGTTGTTTGCCAAGTCAGCAACAACAATAAATATATTGATCTGCCTCAACATAGTGGATTTCCCTGGTTTGAGAGTGTCATCTTTCTCATTTATTAGCATTACCTCAGATAATTTGACATGCAGCTCGAGCAGACTGCTAGACAACAATTTTTCATTTACTGTACAAAAGTGAGGTGACATCTCTGCTCCTAAGGTGGTTACCGTTTTGGTGTTTAGTGTAACATTTGTTTTTCTCTTGCAGGTATGACAGCAAGTGCGATGGCAGCTCTCATCTTAATGGGCACTTCAATAGTTTCAGTCATTGGCTCTTTGTACCTTAGTTACATCCTGTACTTTGTGCTAAAGGACTTGTGTATCATCTGCATCACAACATACACACTGAACTTCATTCTCTTAATCCTCAATTATAAGCGACTGGTTTACTTGAATGAAGCCTGGAAACAGCAACTTCAAGCAAAGCAGGAATAAACATGACCCTTGAACTGTGATCTACCACCTGGACATGTTGCTTCCATCATGTTTATTCTGCAAAAAAAAAAAAAAAGAATAAAAAGGGAAGGGGTGATGGGATTGTATAGGAAGAAAGTGTACAAACAAACCCCTCTTTTTTTAAAAGAAGGAAGTATCACAGTTTCCTGAATGATGTAGAATTTTTTATTTTTTTTTGGAGACTGTATGGTCTTGAATTTATGTATTTGTGTATGTATGTCAGAGTTTTTTCCCCTCCTTAGTCAACTGTTTCCTGCAAATTAAGAAAGCGGTAAAATAGTAAATATTGGTTGTTTATGAGCTTCTTGTTGACAAGCTTTAACTGTACTTTACATTACAGCTTCAGGCTGTTAAGTTATTTGCATTTACTTGAAACTAAATTAAATGATAACTGTATATGCATCAAAAAGAGGAAACCGTGCAGAACTGAGAAACTACTGTATGGGTCACAAGTATGACCCCTCAGTACAGAGTAAGAAAATAATCTTTGTTTACATTATATTGTAAAAGGACCACTAATCATTTCTGGAGCACTGATGAGTGGCTCCTGTAGCTGTCTCTCTGTTGTTTTTGTTTAGATGTCTTTACAACCTGTAAATAGTAGTTCCTAAATACATTGTATGTCTTTTTTATACTTTTCATTGTTTTCAGCATTATTTTGGGTTCATGTCAACAAAGTAGTAAAAAATTATATTCGAGAATATTCGATATAACCCATGATGGTGACAATAGATATAACAGGTGAAAAAGCAGTCTGAGTTCAAAATAGTGACCCACCCGACACAAGCGTACTTGCACAGCAGATATATTGTTATGTTCATGAAATGGCACAAAATGAATTAGAATGGCTGGAGAATGAATTTTGAATGTGTGTGTGTGTGTGTATATATATATATATATATATATATATATATATATATATATATATATATATATATATATATATATATATATATATGCCCCCCATCATCTCTAAAAAGAGTATACAGATTATAAATGTCAGAAAAGTTAATTAAAAGAAACTTATTGCAGGGTTTAGGTTGTCAACAGTTTTTCTTGTCTCCTTATTGATTATTGAACATGTATTGATGTGCTGCCATCATTTAATAGTTTTAGTTTTAAAAACAATGCAGAGGGGTGTTTCAAAGTGTGTTCAGTTTTGTCTTGTTATATCTGATGAACTGATTGGTATGACACACTTGGTGTAATTGGAGGTTTTCATTTAATAGGTTATGCGTTGCTCTTTCTGTAAACCATGTCAGCAGATCAGGTTTTATCAGGTTGAAATGAACTTAATTAATTTTGACACTGAAACATGTTTTTTTTTAATTTTTTTTATATTCCCAATCCCATTGCAGGTATATACTGCATGTACATCAAGGTGACTCTTTGCGGTCATTCAAACTGCCTTCACTATATATTACTTTGGATGTTAATTACACTTTTTAATTTTAATATTCAGATAAAAAAATGAATGAAGCAGCCAGGCACTAGAGTTTGATTGCAGTTCATTCCAACACTTTTTTTTTTTTTTAAACTCTTACATTACCACAAATCTCTACTTTTTGTATCTTTTTTTTTTAAACGCTAAAGCTGCTCAGCTGTGGTTCCTGGCAGAATTTTTTTTTAATTTTCCATAAATTATAATTTTAATTGTGATATTTTCTCATGAATTCAGTTATGTTTTATGTTATTTAGTGTCACTTATTTATAACGTTTTGGTTGTTGTAAGTAAGCAGGCATGATTGGCAAATTATTTTCTTTCATTACAAGTTATTTGCTTATTGGAGTCTAACAAATTAAAAGTTGCAGACATTTAGTAACATCCAAGTGTTAGCAAATGCACCTGGAAGTGATATTGGGTTACAGAATTTCCCCATTTGTAAGTTTCAGAACACACACAATCAGTGTAACGATAAGTGTAGACGTACAATGGCTTCATAGCAATCTGCCATCATCTGCTGAAACACCAACCCTTCTACTGGCTGTACCAGCATAAAATAACCCATTTAAACTTGACTGTATATTTTCAATATGTAGAGTTGATCTCTTGCCAATATATGTATTAAAAGCTAAACCATAAAACCATTACATGTGACCTCAGAAGTGCCTTCTGCTTAGTTGCGTTTTCCGGTCATCTATGGACTTAGAGTAACCAGTATCTGCTAGTCTACTACCTTTAAGTTGTGTTAACTAAATACATGGTGACATCTGAAGGTGTATCTTGTGACTACACTGAACTGGTCTCCTATTTTGTGGTTGTTGAAACTGTGATGTGTCCAGTCTTGTACATTAACCTCCCCTCAAAACATGATTTGCAATACACTATTAGTGTTGTTTTATTGTTTACATGTGCTACTTGCCATAAATTAACTTTTTTTTTTTTTAATCCAATGTTTTCCTTGGACTCCTATTTTTGTCTTTTACCCACATCATGTGGGAATATTTAAGTATTTTTTTTATTTGTATATAATGTTGGGACTAAGGTGCTTTGTTCTATGAGCATTTTAGGTAACGGGGTCTGAAGAATGAGCACTTGGAAAGCAATCAAATGTCTGTTTCTGTAATGTTTGCCAAATACATCTTGACAAGAAAACTATGCTGTATTTTCTTATAAAAAGTATTACATGCAGATTTTGTTTGACATGGTTTAATGTATAAATACTGTACATGGAATTATAATTAAAATGAATGGTTTTCAAATAAGCATCCCAATTTAGGTGACTTTCAAAGCTGATGCTGCCATGCAAACATTCCTACTGCTGAGAATGTCATTGACCTTGCGAAACCTGTTGTAGTCTTGTCCTGGGTGTGCTTGTTTTGTCTTGTAAAGTCTTGTTAAAGCTTGTTCCAGCCTGATTGGTTTGATTCAGAAGTATTTGTCATTATCATTATATACATTATTATTATTAGTATTAACCATGCAGGACATCATTGTTTCTTTTTTTTGTTTTTGTTTTTTTTTATTACAGTTATAATTGACTTCTGTGTTGCCACACATTCCTCTGACCTTTTGTCAAGCAAAGCAGGCAAAAGTAATAACTGTTTTAAGATTTTGCACAAATTAAAAATTAAATAGACTTCTTGATTTAAATATTTTAACCATATTTTACAGTGACAAGGGTTACAAAATGATGTTTAGGATCTTTATGCCATTACTTTTAATAACCTAAATTTTATATTGAATTTGCGCATGAGAGGTTAGTCTGAAATTTGCACAAGAGTGTGAAAGGAGAAACACAACCCTTTTTAATATTTCGGATAGGCAGGAATTTGGGAGGTGGGGGTGTGGTTTAGATTTTGTATTAAGGTGTTGCAAATATGAAAAAATGGATTAAAGAGGCTATATGTAAAATATTAAATAAAACAAAGCACCTCAAAGGGCCTCAGGAAATGTTTGAGTGGATGGTGCCTCATTTCTGCTGCTTAGTGGTATTTCTATCATTTCTGTAAAGCCTGTATTTATTGTGTGTTTAGCTGGTAGGGAAGAGTAGCTTCTTTGGTGTATCATTTCCTCACAGTGCCTAAGTCACTATAAAACATAAAACTAAAACCTAAAATTGTGTGTGCTGTCCTTTTGTGTCTTTTCATATTGACTGTTTGATTAGGCCCCATTTTCATGTGCTGTATTTATTTTACAGAAGGCCATGGTGACATATTAAAACTCTCTCGAGGTCCTTAAAGCCCAATGGCCCATTCCTGGAAGTGGACTAGATGGGAAGCGCCCATAGTTTTATGATGGCCTGCCTGAGTCTGCATCTGGGAAGGGGAGTTCTTTTCTGTCCTGTGGGTTGCTGCGGGTGCAGGTTACAGCAAGACGTATTTTGAGGTTGGTTATGAAGAGGTTCATGTTCATAGGGTCACAATGAGATGTGCATTTTCATTTTGTTGGGTTAGTCCTTCATTGCCATTAGCACATTTGTATGGGGAGAAAAAACCTCTGATTCCTTTTCTTAAGCTTGACGGGTCTTAGTGTTCAGTTGCTGCAAATGTAAATGTGCATGAAAAAGAAATGAAAAGAAAACATCTTAGAATTCAGGAATGTGTAGTTTAGATTATTTGTATGAGCTTTTTTTCTCTATTTGTACACCAGTGGCATTTTCAATACTACTGAAAGATGTGGATCTATGGCCCTAAAACAAAATGCAAGTACAATTCAGGTTATAGCACTGTTGACACTTTTCTAAACCGTTACTCCCTTCAGTTCTAGAAGTCCTAATGTGCTTTATTACTTGCAAGGAGGACTTTTCGTGTTTGTAAACATGTTCTTTTATTTTCAGCATCAAAAATGCACTCGACACATTGCACATCGCTGATGTAAATATACCATGCAGTGGTCTTCAAATAAACATCAGTGTCAGGATGGAAAGGCAGTGCTTGCATGTGGTCAGAGGTTTTGAGAACTGGAGAATCTCCGTTGTTCACGTACATTTGTTTCTGGGGTATTTATTGCAGTGTGCATTCTGGACTTCACCGTGTATGAGCCTGATTTGCTTGACACTCAGCAGACGTCCCTGCTTTTCTTTTTGCCGTTATGGTGGTTGTCACTTGGTTTTCTGTTCACTTTGCCATTAACCCATAACCACAGCTCACTTTGTCATCCTTTATGGCCACTACTTAAAATTTTATACTTGGGGGTTATTTGTTTCTTGCCTGTGCTTCAGCGTATTGTCTTTTTTTTTTTTTCTTGTTTTTTTTCTCATTTAATTACCTTCTGCAGTGTGTTTGTTGAACAGGCGTTGCTGCTGTTTCTGCCATTATGGGGTTTCATTTGGTTTTTGGATCACTTTGTTGTAAACGTATGACCACAGGTCAAGGCCACCAGTTTGCTGCTATATAAAATGTTTCGCTTTCAGTTTATTGTGCTTGATTTCTGTATCCCCCACTTGACCCTCCACAGGTATTGCTGCTCTTTTTGTTATGGTGGTTGTTGGGTTTTTTTTGTGTGTGTAATTGGCTTCTGTGATTTACTTGACGCCCAAAAGATGCTGCTGCCTTTCTTCCTCCTCTTCCTGTTATGGTGTTCTTTGTCACATAATTAGCGTCTGCGATTAGCATGATGCTCAGCAGATGTTTCTGATCTTGTTCCTTCTGCCATGTCACTTAGTTTTGTGACCACATTGCTGTAAAAAACGCACACAACCACAGGCCACGTTTGCAAAGGTTGCTTCTACATAATTTGTTTTGGATTTCCACAGTATATCGGGTCATAAGCTTTCGATTAAAATCAAGATTAAGGCTATAGCCCCAGAAGTATGTAATTAATTGAATATTCCTTTAAGTATTAATTTTAATTTCTTCAGGTACTGGAGAGGTTTTGTATTCTTACATACCAATTTGAATTGAGTGTTTAATCCTTTAGAAACTTTGAGGACTGCCCAGAGTAAATGGTGAGTGGCACCCCATGCCTGCACTTAAAGTTAACTTGCAAATCTAGCAATGAGACTGCAAGGCACAAGTGAAGGTGGATGTGAATTCACAGACTCTTGCGCAGATGAGGCACATTTGCTATGCGTCTGTTTATACAGACGCCTGAATTAGCTTTATATTAAAACACAGGATGGATGAAGTGCCATAGGGGGGTCTCGACAAGTGTTTGTGAATGGCTGTTAGGACAGTGCTATCCAAGTTCATTCCTATGTGGCTCCTGTGGATGGACCTGTTTGTTCCACACAGCTCCGCGGTCATTTTCCCCTAAATTGATCCAGTTCTTTGGCTACATTGAGTAACGCTTCACTCTTTTGGTTGTCTTTCCTTTTTCTGCATTCAGAATAGTGCAGCAGTGTGAGATTTACTTTTATAATACGTTTAGAAATATTTGCACTTTCACCATAGCATTTAATTCCCTTTTGCACTCCTCTAATTGTAGTTAATAATGATAGTTAAGGACAAGCCAAGAATGCGTAACGTGTCTGACCAGCTGCCTTGATTATTAGCAGATGACGGCAGAAATGACCAGAACACCTGGAAAGATGAGGAGGAGGAGGAGGATGGTATAAGATTAAGATCCAAAATGTAGAGTTCCCAGTCTTATAGCACTGTGTATTAACAGAAAAACTGGGAAGTGCCACTTTGCCAAATTAAGGCAGGAGTTAAAAGCAGAAATTGGTTGGGACAAAACCTGCAGCCACAAGAAGTCCCAGGGCTGAGGTAGGAGAAGACGACACTAACGTGTCTCTTTACTGCATTTGCAGGCTGCTGCTCAGATCATCCATAATAAAGATTGTCGGTTTGTGAAGTTGACCAAGGGCCCAGCTGTTTCAGGTGGTGTCTGCTCTTGAGTGGCCTTTTTCTTTTGGGATGATGCATTGGCATATTAGAATGTTTGCCCCTGTGTTTGTGATTTACATGCCTTATGTAAGTAGCCTGTTCACGGCCTTGCTTATGTATTCTGTACTGTGTCTTCTTACTTACTATTTGATGCTTTTATCCAAGGCGGCTTACAACATTTGAGATTTCTTTTGTTTTTCTAGTTGGAGCAGCGACAGGTGAAGTGACCTGCTCTTGGGCACCCAGTGTCAGTAGTGGTGGCTCTGAGGCTGAGGATCTGCGCTGGCATCCCGAAGGTTGCCGGTTCGAATCCCCGTCACTGCCAAAAGAGATCCTGCTCTGCTGGGCCCTTGAGCAAGACCCTTAACCTTCAATTGCTCCATGGGCGCTGTACAATGGCGGACCCTGCGCTCTGACCCCAAGGGGTATGCAAAAACTAACAAATTCCTAATATGAGAAATCGTAAAGGGGAAATAAAGAGCAAAAAAAGACTGTGAAGTCTTAACTGAGTAATAACTGAAGCAAATGTTTGGTTGTTGATGTAAGCTTGAAACGCAGAATGAGCCCTTCGAATGGCCAAGACCCCGGAGGGTCACAAGTCAATCAGTCAGTCAGTCATTTTCCAACCTGCTATATACTAACACAGGGTCTCTCTGCTGGAGCCAATCCCAGCCAGCACAGGGTGCAAGGCAGGAACAAACCCCGGGCAGGGCGCCATCCTACCACAGGGCACACACACCCACCAAGCACACACTAGGGACAATTTAGGATCGGCAATACACCAAACCTGCATGTGTTTGGACTGTGGCAGGAAACCCACGCAGACACGGGGAGAACATGCAAACTCCACGCAGGGAAGAGGGGCTCACAAGGGTTTTTTCAAAGTAATCCGTGGTATTTTAGTGGTGTGTGGGGTGAGGAGATTCAAACAAGGGGCTTGTTGTTCTTTTGCAGACTCAGCATGGACTCTTGTCTCTCTCTCTCTCTCTCTCTCTCTCTCTCTACCACTTGCAGAATGAACAATGTAGTTGACTGCAATAGACTGGTGCCCTGGCCAGGTGCCCACAGCTTTGGATGATTTAATTAATTAGAATTAAAGCAAAATCACATTGGAACACAACACAAAGCGGCACCTTTACTTGAGTTTTGTAATGAAGTGTTATTTTACTTTTAAGAGTTAGTAATAGGGCAACACGGTGGGACAGTGGGTAGCGCTGCTGCCTTGCAGTTAGGAGACCCGGGTTCGCTTCCCTGGAGTTTGCATGTTCTCCCCGTGTCTGCGTGGGTTTCCTCCCACAGTCCAAAGACATGCAGGTTAGGTGCATTAGCGAATCTAAATTGTCCCTAGTGTGTGTCCTGCGGTGGGCTGGCACCTTGCCCAGGGTTTGTTTCCTGCCTTGTGCCCTGTGCTGGCTGGGATTGGCTCCAGCAGACCCCCCGTGACCCTGTAGTTAGGATATAGCGGGTTGCATAATGGATGGCTGGATGGATGTAGTTAGTAATAATAAAAGAGTGCATACTTGGACTTCCAAGGGTTTTTTTTTTTTGTTCATTTTTTTAATTTACTTGATTTATTCGTCTGTCACCATCATAATATATAGAACTTTAAAATGTGTGAGTGTGTGCATGGCCATCTTAACGGCATTATAGGCCCCCCAGCCAAAGCACTGCACTGGTGCCCCTACCTACACAACCACTCAGCAAGTATAGCATGAGCCCCCTATGCTCGTGGTGCCCCCGGGCAACTCCCCAGCATGGCCTTGTGTGTGTGTGTCTGTCTCCGTGTCCGTCCAGTATACAAATGTTGATCAGGAGAAGACTGTAGACTGTCCCGAGACAATATTTTGACCCTGGGGGTACCTTTGGTGTTTTTTTCTCTCTCTCTAGACTGAAGGACAGGGCCACGTGGTGGCTCAGAGCAAGTGAACCTCCAAAACAGACTGAAGGGAGACGAGCAGACAAACGGACCAGAGCTTGAATTACTCACCTGTGCAGCGCCGGGTGCTGCTGCTGCTAGTAAATAATAAATGGCACTAACAGTAAAATAGCGTGAGTACTGAACAAGAGATCGACAAGTCTGGGGTTGGTCTCACACGTACAGCCCTCGGGCGCAGCTACAAAAAACAGCTTTTAGTCCACAATGCACTGCAAAGCACCACTCGCCTCCTGCTCCTTTAGCTCAGGTGAGCCTTCACTTCGACCAGTCCGAGGTGCAGTTCTCTCGTCAACGTTGCTGTCTTCATCCTTCCTGTCTGAATTTCCTCTGACGTTGTCTTCCTTTTCCTTCCTCCTGGCCTTCTCTTTCTTTGTCACTCTGCATCTTCCTTTGATATTCACAGCGATATGAGCCACAGTCCAGGTGTTGCTTTTTATTCTCTTCTTCAAACATCTTATCAACATGTTCAGTTAGGAGCTCTTTGTCCATTCTTTAGATTGAACAATGACCATCTCATGTAATCACAATGCCCAAGTAGAGAACTCTGCCACCTTGTCCAACTTTTCACTTTCAACAATGAGATTTATATTGGGCAATGACCGCTCATGATGGGGCTCAGTCACTGCATCACAGACTATACAGTTGTACCTTCTGGTAACTTCAGAATAACATGAAGGATGTCTGGAATGGACAGGGCAGAATTACTGGTCTCAAGCATCTGGGCCTCAGGTGCTAGAAGGGAGTCTAGACAAAGCCAGTGCCCTGAACCAGCTCTTTAATAGACTTTCCCTCCCTTCTTCCAATGACTTGCCCCCAAATGCCATCCATACTACATCGACAACTCCTGCCATGTGAATTGGAATGGCCAGTGACAAGTCAACCTCTGGCAACCAGTATGGACTGGGACTGTCCATAACTGACGACAGAGTAAAGCGATAACGCAAGCAGCTACACACAGGAAAAGCTGCAGGACCAGATGGAGTCCGTCCTCAAGTTCTTCAAGCCTGTGTTGACCAGCTTTGAGGTGTCTTCTGTCACCTGTTCAGTTTGTCCCCAAGTCTCCAGAAAAGTACTACAGTTGTGGAAAACATCATTCCTGTTCCACTTACGTCTCACATCATGAAGACCTGAGAGAGGCTGGTCCTGGATTATATGAGTCCTCTCATGGTAGACCACCTGCTAGCACTGCCACATAATCTACTGTTTTTTTTTTTGGTCTCTCTGTCATCCTCAGTGTATGATAAGGTGGTGGGCAAAAGAATAAAACAGGCACTTTGGGCACATCGGCCGTAAGAAGGACATTTGCAGGGTTTGGTCCGTTGTTGTACCTTCTGGGGAGGGGGTGGGCCGCCATGGAAAAAGGGAGTGAAAGGCACAAGAAAAGGAGATTCAGCCCAACTTCTGCAAAGCAGCAAACATAGTCTCTCCGTGGTCAGAGAGAAGACTGCCATCCCCATTTTTGAAGGTGGTCACCTCGAAGACTTCACCGCCTGACCTGCTCCGGGACAGAAGGGGACGGGATATTCATCAGGGAGTAACTTGGGTGAGCTAAAAGCGATCTTTGCTTGTCTGGGATAGCGTGTTTTGGAGACTTTGAGAAAAGAGAAAAAAGGACAACCATTATGAGAAGTGTCAGAACTGCTTGGACTTTGTGATTGGTCAGTCTCGCAGGCTTTTGTTTTGTTTTCTTTTGTGTTATTTTGGGGTGGAGGTCGGGTGTGTTTATGGATTCGGCTGCTGCCATTGACGTTTGTGTTGTGTTACAAGATTGATTTAATACAGCTATTTTGGCCATGTCTGTTTCTCAGTGTTATTTTGTTGACTTTATGTACATATTTTGTAATCTATCAACACCGCAGGAAGGCGGCTAAGGGTTGACCTGCTGTCTCACTCAAAACCAAAAACCACATCTCAGAGCTTAGTGACGTATTGTGATATTGTCCAGGAACGGGCAAAGCGTTATAAGCTCAACCCACTGCAGTTTGCTTATCGGACACCCGGACAAAGCTGGCAGCACTGTGACGATTATGTTTTTTGATTTCTCCAGTGCCTTCTGTACAATCCAGACATCCTTGTTAAGAGGTAAAGTCAGAACTATTCAGGTGGATGAGCCGATGGTCTTCTGGACAATGGACTGTCTGTCGGGCAGACTGCAGTTTGTGAGCGACACTGGAGCACCACAAGGAACAGTCCAGTCTCTTTTTCGTTTTATTGTATTCACCTCAGACTATAAATATAACACCAGGGGCCTCATGTATAACGCCGTGCTCAGAACTCACACTATAATATGGCGTAAGCACAAAAGCCAAAATGTGCTTACGCACAGAAAAATCCAGATGCAGGAATCTGTGCGTACTCCAACTTCCACGTTCTTCCGTTACATAAATCCCGATCAGCGTGAAAAGTAACGCTCGTGCACACGCTTTATGTAACACCCCAACTCCTCCCAGAATTACGCCTCTTTGAATATGCAAATCAATATAAATCGCCCTTAAGCTCAGCCTTCTGTGAAAAGACAATAGGAAAAGCACGGGGGAAAATATAAGAATTTCAGCGAATACCAAGTGGAGGCAAATGAAAAACATACTATTTGTTCAAATAAACCGTGGTATAATCAACAAAAGGAAGCTGATCGAGTGACATAGCGTGTTGGAGAAATTTGAAAGCTCACATTCACAAAATCACACAGTGCCGGAAATAAAAAAGAAGTCACATATCAAAGTTGCAGTGAAAAGAAGAGTTGTAAGCCCACCGTCTGAGTGTCATATGAAAGCTTATTAGGGTACAGAGAAAAAAAGGCACACGGTGGGGAAAAAGCACGAAATGTCAACTTCAATCTCAACATTTTCACTTTAATCATGTAGTTTATTTTGTCATTAAAGTAGAACATTATAAACTTCATCTTAAAATCGTTTAATTAACCAGTTTCTCAAATCACATCGCAAGTAGCACATTAAATGCTTTGTTTTGTATTTGATCTTCTACTCGTATGTGCTCTATGTGTGTGAATCACTACTTGCTTCTTAAACCGGCTCTCTTCCTCCAACTGGACACAGAATCCATTACATTCGTGATATTACAGCTCTCTGAATAACTAAAATACTGAGATGTATACCTGATATTTTCATGACGATAGGAGTTAAAGCACGTTATTAAACATGGGTTTCACTTTGATGAAATAATTTATTGCAGCAGTACTCAGGGGCGGCTCTAGGCTTGTGGTGGCACTGGGCAGAGGAAGAATCGGTGGCTCCTTCGCCCGCCAATGTCAGTAAGGTAGCTTATGCACGGTGGATGTCCACGTCCGTTGCAGACACTGCATAACCGCCTCGTGCTCATGACATAAGCATTTAACTTTTGCCGAAATTTGTTGCTGCGTTTTTAGTTGTATTGTTATTTTTTCTTTCTGTGTTATATTCAATATATATTGGCTTAGTGGCCACTGCAGTCCTTGCTTTTCTTTCCCCAAGTAACCGATCGCCACACAATCAGCTCTGTAATAGAAGTTAAGCCATCTGTAAGCCTAGCGCCGATTCTTCAAAACGTTTAAAGAACATTGAAATATCTTCGTAGTACATGTTTAATTATTCTATCCTTCATGACACTCCCAGTGACGAATATAGATTATTTAAATGAAGTTAAAGTTTTATCTGTATAATTTAATAAACATATTTTGCTGTATTTCACCTTAAAAATGATATCGTCATCATATGTAAATACGCGCTTTATAAAGTGGCTCAGGTTGTGCGATATTATAACTGTAGTGCAAGTTTACAGTGGGGTGAGTGTACTTATAAGTACAAACAGCTCTACAAGGTGCAATTGATTGGCTGCATTTAAAGTTCTTGGGATGAAAGTGTTTCTGAACCACGAGGTCTGTACAGGAAAGGCTTTAAAACATTTTGCAGTGGCTGAGGCAGCGTGTCCATCAAACTTTATACCGATAATTCTCTTTCCGATCAGCTGCTGCTGTGATTCACACTCAGATACAGTGATATAAATACTCCGATTGGTGCAGTGACAGTAATATGGAAAAAGATGATCCGCTGTGGCAACTCCTAACGGGAGGAGCTGAAAGAAGAAGAAGAAGATGCAGTGAGAGTGACAACGCTAAAGCAGTTATGGTATTTGGAATACTATGGCTGTTCCCTGGACCATTATATTGCTACAAGTTAATTACAATAAGATGCATTACACTAATAAACAATATGCGGTTAGTTTCTGTGTATTTATAAAGCCGCGTCATGAAAATAATGAGTACTCACACAAGAACAGTAGCATTGCTTTGACGCTGGGTGCCACCAGTCTGCAAAACCGAGCGGAGAACTTGCATACGACAAGGCATGAGGTACCGTGGAAAAGTGCGTGGCTTTACGCCAAGTGTAGGTTTTACACATCGCGATTTGAACGTGGAAAAGTTCTTACGCAACATTTCTGTGCGTACGCACCGTTTATACATGAGGTCATTTCACTTGAAGAAATTCTCAGATGATTCTGCACTTATGGGGTGGATTGATAAAGCGGATGAGACGGACTATAGAAGTCAGGTGGAGGACTTTGTTTCTTGATGCAAAGAGAATTGCCTGCAACTTAATATCAGCAAAACCAAGGAGCAGATTCTTTCGCCACACCAAATAGTCTCTGCCCGACTTTCCTGTTTGTCGTCCAGTGAAGACATCTTTTGCCAGATCCCCCACTTTTTTGTTTTTTTGGGTTCAGCACTATATGCACACCCAGCTTACACTTCTTCTTCTTCCAGCCACTGCTCTATCTGATTCTTGCTTGTGCCCTTTGACGTGGGTACAAAGTTGTAATCAACCTTCTGCCTTTCCTGTCATTTTGAAGACAGTGAGTGAAGTATTGCAATCACTCAAAATGCCCAGGCTCCTTTCTCAGGTGGTCCTTGTTAGCTCGGCCCCTTCACATGTTCCACATCCTTGACGAACCCCAAACGGCTCATTTGAGATGGAGGCGTCTGCTGTCTTTCCAGTCTTTGACCGAATCACGGCCAACATAATGTCTGCTGTGTGTGTTATCACGTCCATTGTTCTCAAATCCGAAACGTCAACTACTTTTGGAGCTGGCATCACTGACTGCTGCTTTTTCTTTTCTCATACATCTTCTTGCTGACTGTGCTCAAGTCATTTATTGCTTGAACATTTCTGAAGGATTCCTTCCCCCCTTCCCTGAAGTTGGCGGACATGCTCAAAATCGAATAAAAACAGCTCATCATACCACAAAAGAGCACCAGGCCTCATTATGGGATGGTGGGGGGGTTTATGTCAAGGTGGTGTTTTGACCGTCCATCACAGAGCCCACACTCACCGAAGACCGATTTACAGACGTTCACCAGCAGACTCACTCAGCTTATCTGAGGTGGTGGTGGGCGGTCGGAGCTATCCCAGCAGCCTTTGGGCCATCCTATGGTCAGCTCCGATTTTTACTGTCAGCATTTCTAGGTTAATAAAATAATAATAATAATAAAATAAATATACAGTGCATCCAGAAAGTAATCACAGCGCATCACTTTTTCCACATTTTGTTATGTTACAGCCTTATTCCAAACTGGATTAAATTCATTTTTTTCCTCAGACTTCTACACACAACACCCCATAATGACAACGTGAAAAAAGTTTACTTGAGGTTTTTGCAAATTTATTAAAAAAAAATAAAAACTGAGAAATCACATGTACATAAGTATTCACAACCTTTGCCATGAAGCTCAAAATTGAGCTCAGGTGCATCCTGTTTCCCCTGATCATCCTTGAGATGTTTCTGCAGCTTAATTGGAGTCCACCTGTGGTAAATTCAGTTGATTGGACATGATTTGGAACGGCACACACCTGTCTATAGAAGGTCACACAGTTGTCAGTTTAGGTCAGAGCACAAACCAAGCATGAAGTCAAAGGAATTGTCTGTAGACCTCTGAGACAGGATTGTCTTGAGGCACAAATCTAGGGAAGGTTACAGAAAAATTTCTGATGCTTTGAAGGTCCCAATGAGCACAGTGGCCTCCATCATCCGTAAGTGGAAGAAGTTCGAAACCACCAGGACTCTTCCTAGAGCTGGCTGGCCATCTAAACTGAGCGATCGGGGGAGAAGGGCCTTAGTCAGGGAGGTGACCAAGAACCCGATAGTCACTCTGTCAGAGCTCCAGAGGTCCTCTGTGGAGAGAGGAGAACCTTCCAGAAGGACAACCATCTCTGCAGCAATCCACCAATCAGGCCTGTATGGCAGAGTGCCCAGACGGAAGCCACTCCTTAGTAAAAGGCACATGGCAGCCCACCTGGAGTTTGGCAAAAGGGACCTGAAGGACTCTCAGACCATGACAAACAAAATTCTCTGGTCTGATGAGACAAAGATTGAACTCTTTGGTGTGAATGCCAGGCGTCACGTTTGGAGGAAACCAGGCACCGCTCATCACCAGGCCAATACCATCCCTACAGTGAAGCATGGTGATGGCAGCATCATGCTGTGGGGATGTTTTTCAGCGGCAGGAACTGGGAGACTAGTCAGGATAAAGGGAAAGATGACTGAAGCAATGTACAGAGACATCCTGGATGAAAACCTGCTCCAGAGTGCTCTTGACCTCAGACTGGGGCGACAGTTCATCTTTCAGCAGGACAACGACCCTAAGCACACAGCCAAGATATCAAAGGAGTGGCTTCAGGACAACTCTGTGAATGTCCTTGAGTGGCCCAGCCAGAGCCCAGACGAATCCGATTGAACATCTCTGGAGAGATCTTAAAATGTCTGTGCACCGACGCTTCCCATCCAACCTGATGGACCTTGAGAGGTGCTGCAAAGAGGAATGGGCGAAACTGGCCAAGGATAGGTGTGCCAAGCTTGTGGCATCATATTCAAAAAGACTTGAGGCTGTAATTGCTGCCAAAGGTGCATCGACAAAGTATTGAACAAAGGCTATGAATACTTATGTACATGTGATTTCTCAGTTTTTTTATCTATACTAATAAAAGGCAAAGCCCTCACTCACTGACTCATTGACTCACTCACTGACTCACTCACTCATCACTAATTCTCCAACTTCCCATGTAGGTAGAAAGCTGAAATTTGGCAGGCTCATTCCTTACAGCTTACTTATAAAAGTTAAGCAGGTTTCATTTCGAAATTCTACACCTAACGGTCATAATGGTCGACAACGTCCTCCATGTTGAACTTTCTTATTTATGGCCCCATCTTCACGAAATTTGGTAGGCGGCTTCCCTGCGCTAACCGTAACCAATGTACGTACTTATTTCGGTGGTATGATGCCACTTTTCGGCCGCCATATTGAACTTTTCAACGGTCTTTGTTACTTATGGGCACATCTTCGAGAAATTTGGTACGTGGGTTCCCAACGCTAACTGAATCCTACTTACGTACATATATACGTCCATAGCCTGCAGCTCCGTCACCGTGTGAGGCGGCGTTGGGTCCCCCATCCCCACGCCTCCCACGTTGTTCGCTGCCTGCCTATATAAGGCCGTCCGTCGCTCCAGTCTCTACATTCCCTTCCTTGCTTCGCCACAGGATTCACGTCTCCCTGCTGATAACTACAGCCTTTTTATTTAATCCACAGCTTCTCTGCTGTTTTATTGTTCGTTTATTACGATTATAGTTATTGTGTAGGTATTTTAGACTTACTTTACATTGTTCAGGTACCCATTTCCTATATCATTCCAACCGTACCCCCATTAACATGTCTATCGAGGTGATCACCATCGATCAAAGAACTGTCACTTACCGATTGGTTTCCATGCCCAGAGATGGCACCTGCCTTTACCATTCTGTTTGTTACATATTGCACGGCCATATCAGGCTCACTCTTGATATCCAGAGGAACATTGTGTCTTAGGTATTGAATGACTGGGACAGGTTCAAGGTGTGGGCTGATGACGGTACAGGAGATAATTATACTACACAGGAGCACTAGAAGAGTGAAATGCTTAAGCCCTTCACCTATGGTTCTGCATGTGAGTTGATGGCTGCCGCTGAATTGTTCGGTTGTCGCTTTCAAGTGTACCGAAATGGCCAAATATTTTACACCTTTCGACAACCGCCAATGCCTCTTAAACATCTTAGATTGACAGGTGACGATTTCAGTAGTGGACACTTTGATGTTTATGAATGTTTAAACTCTCAAAAGCTGGATGTGAAGTTATCGATGAAACTGGTTGTATACTTACAACACTTGACAGATGCCGAATGTCTCTTCAACACAAGTCCTACAAATACTGTTGTAATTGAAACAAACCATGAAACTCAAACCGATTATGACAGCAGCAATCCAAGCTGTGAGATCTGAGACAAGATTACTGTTCACATGGCCAACTGTACGTTGCATGCTCAAGAGTAAGCTCAGCGCACAGCTTGGTCATATTACAACCGGAGGGCCGAACTGACAACATGGTATACTAAGAGATCCTTAACAAGTAATTATTGGTATATTTTCCCTCACTTTAAAAAGGTTTCATTTTCTTCTTAATAAAAATTTTAAGGCAGTACTTCGCCGCTGTGAAGCACGGGTATTTGGCTAGTTTTTAATACATTTGCAAAAACCTCAAATAAACTTTTTTCATGTTGTCATTATGGGGTGTTGTGTGTAGAATTCTGAGGAAAAAAATGAATTTAATCCATTTTGGAAAAAGGCTGTAACATAACAAAATGTGGAAAAAGTGATGCGCTGTGAATACTTTCCAGATGCACTGTAAATTGTACTTTTTTTTCCCCAGGTGTGATGGAAGTGCTGCTAAATAGGACTTGGCAAAGGCCCAGGCACCCCTTGGTGGTAGCCATGAGCCCCAGCAGGGTTGAGCTTCCGTGGCCACACTGCCCTCTAGTGCTGCGGGGGGCACAGTGTCTGAAATAAGCTCCCTCCTTCCGTTATCGAGGTGTCCTGGCTGAGTAAAGGCCCCGGTGGTCCACCACACTTGCTAAAGCTGGACTTTCACACTGGTGTGGACAACACGAGCCTTCTAAGCAGCTCATCTGGGGATGTTGGCACCAATCCCAAGAGCACTGGGCACAAAATGAAAACAAACCACAAGTGGGGCATTAGCTGATTAGAAGGTCCGTGTGTGGCGGTCACAAATGAAAGACAAAAACAAGGGTGTGAGTAGAGCTGAGTGGATGTGCCATTTGTCAGAGAAAACTAAAGAAAATAATAATAATAATACATTTTATTTATATAGCGCCTTTCTAATGCTCAAGGCACTTCACAGAACAGCAGGGTATATGTAACATTGGATACAAATGTTTTCCTGAATAGAACAATGAAACAGATAATAAAGCATTAAATAGAATAAAAGACAATAAACCAGAGTAAAATATTAAATTCAATACTAAAAGAAAAACCTAACAAATAACCTAATTTGTGATATAACAGACACACAAATTATCCTGAGCACCTGGGCAGAGAGGTAAAGAAAGGACAGAATGTTAAGTTAAGCTAAAACAGTTCCTAAATAGATGAGTTTGAAGTTGTTTTTTAAAAGAATGAATGGAGTCAGTTGTTCTAATTCATTTCAGGATGTCATTCCAAAGTCTGGGCGCTATGCAGCTGAAGGCCCTGTCACCCATGGAGTGTCGATTAGCGTGGGGCACAACAAGATTGCCAGAGTCAGAGGACCTTAGTGGGCGGGCAGGCACATGGTGATGGAGAAGGTCACTGATGTAGTTTGGCACAAGATCGTTTAAGGCTTCGTAGGTTATTAGTAGAATTTTATATTCAATTCTGTAAGACACAGGGAGCCAGTGAAGATGGAGCAGGATGCTCACTGCTGCTGGTTTGAGTAAGGACTCTTGCAGCTGAGTTTTGAGTAAGCTGGAGCTGTGATATAAGATTAGAAGGGGCACCTGCCAGCAACGAGTTACAATAATCGATGCGGGATGTGATAAAAGCATGGACAAGTTTCTCAGCATTAGAAAAGGAGATGAAGGAGCGAACATGGGATATGTTATGGAGGTGAAAGTAAGAAAGTTTCTTAAAGTGATTTATGTGGGCGGAGTAAGAAAAAAATACATTGTACTACTGAGATGAATTTAATAAACACAATGAATTTTGTTATTTTCTTCAAAAGCTGGTAATCCAACTTCATGGCCACGTGTTTTATTGTGTTATTTATTGTAAAAGTTTTTAGGTGCATTTGTATAAAACTACAAAGCATCCACTGCCACTGCCATGTCTGTCTGTCCACAGGAGATAACTTGGCGCCCAGTGGATTAATTTTCACTCGCATTCTCAGGAGTGGCTCAGTTTTCATTAAGACATTTAAAATTTCAAAAATTTAGAAAGCAATATCGAATTTTCAAAACCATCTCTCTAAAAACAGACCTCAGGTGTTGCTGAATTAGCCCTTTTCACAAAATCTGGAAGTGACGCATCGCCGGGTAAATGTAACTGCTGTTAGCGAGCCAGCAATGGTTCATGATTATTCTACTTACGTCAATTTAGCGATGCAAGTGTTGTTGAAAAGCTCAAAACCGTAAAAGCATCACAAGTGAACAGAGGCTGTAACAGTCTTGAGAAGTTTCTTTATAATCACCAAGGTAAGTCTGTTAACTTTTTATGCCAGTGCTAGCTGTGCCAGCCATCTAAGATGGGTTGAAATCTAAGTAAATCAAAGTACACCTCAGCGTATTCAGCATTAACGTTTGCAGTGCACCGTCTGTTGGAATACATTTCGTAATGCATGTAGTAATAAAATGCATTGCATTTTTCATCCCAACAGATAGCACATCAAAATAATGAGTAGTAATAAAATGCATTACATTTTCATTCCAACAGATGGTGCATCACAAACATTAAAACTGCTTTTATGAATCCCATGCAAACATGGCATATAACAGAGACATAGCAACCGAATGAACAGACACTTTATCCTTTCATTAAGGTGGCAGTTTCAGCTAACCTGTTTTTTATATTTAATGTTAGCTCACTCTATTTTGACAGATGTCAGCAAACTGTAATGCAGAATAAATAAGACAAAGGCTCATTTATCTGTTATAACCTTATCTGAACTGTGCTTTACCTAGTCACCATTTTTCTTTGCTTCTTTTTCAAAAACATTTTTCATGTTTGCTGTATTTGAGTTCCTGCCATGAAACGGACGTACAGCATTTAAATTTATGATTTATATTGTTAGTCATAAACAATGAATTCAGCCACACTGCAGTTCTGTTAGGTTGTGTCTGGTGACCAGGAGCCGGTGTCGTTGCACAGACGCGTTTTCATGGAGAAGGCACACGGTGTGCCGTTGTCTCTCTGCACAGCCTCTCACACGTTATCTGCTGGATGATAAATTGGACTGGACTGCCAATACTGATGCTCTGTGCAAGAGAGGACAGAGCCGACTATACTTCCTTAGAAGTTTGGTGTCCTTCAACATCTGCAATAAGATGCTGCAGATGTTCTATCAGACGGTTGTGTCAAGTACCCTCTTCTACATGGTCGTGTGCTGGGGAGGCAGCATAAAGAAGAACACCTCACACCTGGACAAACTGGTGAGGAAGGCAGGCTCTATTGTAGGCATGGAGCTGGACAGTTTGACATCCATGTCAGAGCAACGAGCAATGAGCAGGCTCCTGTCAATCATGGAGAATCCACTACATCCATTAAACAGTATCATCTCCAGACAGAGGAGCAGCTTCAGCGACAGACTGCTGTCACTGCCCTGCTCCACTGACAGACTGAGGAGATCGTTCCTCCCCCTACACTATGTGACTCTTCAAATCCACTGGGGGGTAAACATTAACATTATACAAAGTTATTGTCTGTTTTACCTTCATTTTTATCACTCTTTAATTTAATATTGTTCTTTATCAGTATGCTGCTGCTGGAGTATGTGAATATCCCCTTGGGATTAATAAAGTATCTTTGTATCTCCGAGCCAAGCAGGTGGCCATTCAAAAGTCGATTCCCAAGACTCCACTGTTGTTTCAGTTGAGAAAGGCACAGCATCAATCTTACTACTTAAGGTAGTGTGGTAACTTTACAGACATAAGGGCAGCCATGGCACATGAAAACGGAGGTTAACTTTAATCTTCAGATGGCTTTGAATTCCTTTTCTTCTCTACCATTCATCAGTGAGTAAACCACTGAAATCCAGGCAGTGATGTTCCTGTTCAGAATCTGAACACACAGGGACACCGCACAAGCTCTGCCATTGCTTAAGATGAGTCTATACTCCTGGAAGAAAACGTACAGCAGCAGAAAGGGGCTAACGTCCTCTTTCAAATTTATAATTCATGTCATCTTCTCGTATATGTCCATCTTTTAAACTTCTGGCACTGGCACACACACAGGTGGGAATGAACATCAAGTTAGGAGCTCACATGCACACGTCCAGACTTCAACAGAGATTTGAACTCTCCATTGGGTAAAATGTTATATTTAAGAAATGTGAATTACAACAACAGCACTTGACGTTGAATCGGGAGACTATGACAACTATTTGAGCCACCAGAAGGCCACGTGGGCCCCTTTTCTAACTTGATGATATTGTAAAATGCTATCGAAACATTTTTATTACCTTATTAATACATGTAGTTACTTTTTGTTCTTGCTGCTATTTTAATAAAACTTATTGTTACAAAAAAACAAATGTGCAAAAATTAAAAAAGCTCCACCATTTAAAAGAGTTAAGTAAGTCTCTGAACACAGCTGAACATTACAGCAAGCACGCATTTTCAAACTTGTGTGTAATTTTGTTCAAATTATAGCCTGCAGTTTTCAGTATTCATAAAATGAAGCTCATTACGGGTTTGTTTTATTGTGTTCGTCTGAAGCTCACCTATGAGGAGTCAGTGCCGGGGGTCTAAGATGTCATCTTCTTGACTCGATGTCTGACCACTGGTGCTGATGAGGCATATCATAATTGTAAAAAAGAGGCAGAACTCCTCAAAAAGTTTTGTGGCAACACCGCAACCCCGTATATTATAAACACAAGATTATTAGGCTTTTCAGCAAAATTAATGTCCCTCAGGTCACAAGTCTAAGACAAGACTGTACAAGATGACCACACGGCCAGGCAGGAAGAGGCAGGTCCAGGGGGCTGGACACAGGAAGTGATGTCATAAGATGTCAGTCTGTTATTCATCCAGTCTGTAGAGGGAGGAAGAGAAGAGACGTTGGTATACACCGCCACCTTGTGGATAGGCGTTGAGTTACCACCACCAGAGCCTTTAAGATGTTCCCAAGGCACATGTGAGTGACACAGTGTGGCAGTGAATGGTCTTTTCAGCAGGGTGGTGCTCCAGGGTTTATATGGCACCTCAGATCATCACAGGTACTTTGCTCCAACTACGATGGACAAAGCGGGATTAGAAAATGGATGGATGAGTGTACAAATACTTGATCCACCGTGGACTCCCCACCAGCTCTCTCCTTTTGTTTCACTCCATTGCCAATGTGTTTGGTTCTGGAGGGGCACCCCTCTCAGCAGTGACAGCCACTTTCCATGTCATTCACCTTCTGGAATCTTGCTGATCACCACCTAGACATCCCAGCTTAAAATACTGTGAAGTATGTTTTTAGAGCCTTGCTGTTCATTATGGTATGCAGCCTGCTCAGGAGCAGAGTAGTGGCTAGACCTCTGGACTTACTTTATCCCAAGGTCACTGGTTCAAGTCTCATTGTGTGATCTTGAGCAAACCACCTTATCCACCAGCACTCCATTTGAAATAAAATGTTTGTAGACAACTAAGTCTAATTGGTTAAAGACATCAGCCAAATCTATAATAATTATAACAACAGTAACAGCTAATGGTCATGCTGGTCTACTGCAACTAGCCCCTGGCCAAAGGCACTGCTTGCATAGCTTTATATGAGCTTCTCTTAAAGCCTAATCTATACTTGACGTGTCCACATGGAACAAATGCCATCAGATTTAGAGACGCACCACAAGCTGCACACGGAAGTTTTTCTAACCACGTGGTCTGGTGGATGTGGACGTCTTGTATCTAAAATAGTTACTTTCAAGGACAGGTTAATTGCGTGTGTGCCAGTATGAAGAAAGGAGAGCTGAATATGACCCAAAAGGTCATCAAAACACAAGGAAGAGACGCAAAAACATTGGAAATACATCTGGACATAATGTCGGTTACCCACCCACGAGAACATTACACACGCCCTTCCTTCACTGCTTTTGATCTTTTGGTCCGACACTCCAACTTCTGATTTTCTTCCTCTTATTGTCAGTAATAGCAGGTATGTGACACTGGTTGCTCACTGCAAGTGCGTTTTGCAGTGCAGTTTCTGCGCCGGCCTCACCCAAGAAGTATAAACCAGGCTTTAGTCACGGTGTATATGCCACTCTGATTTTCAATCATCATGCAACTCATCACTCTATTATAAAAAAAAAATTCTGGGAAGGAGACTAAGGAAATGAGATGTGATCTTCTTGGAAGACAATTTGACGTCCTGCGAGGGACACTTTAACGTTACGTGAGACCAGGCAGTGAGACAACATTTAAAACAAGTTCATGGACATCTAACCTAGCAGTTGTTGGAATGCTTTTGGCAGACACACTTCATGTGCTCCCAGCTCTTAAAACAGTGACAAGCAGAACACACAGCTCACCAGCAGCAGCAAGCCAGCAGATGATCCGACCGCATCTCTTTAGTGTGCGTTCAGCACCTCCTTCACAATGCAAGCGGCAGAGACACAAAGGGGCAAAAGGACAGCTGCTGTACAGGCCAAGAAATGATCAACACAAAGTATGACAAGCAGAACACGCAGCTCGCCAGCAGCAACAAGCCAGCAGATGATCTGACAGCATCTCCTTAGCGTGCGTTCAGCCGCCCTATCCCCCCAACACGAGCAGCGTTATACTTCCTGCAAGAAAGATTTAACCACACCTGGGGTCGGAAATAAAGGACAAGTATTGTTTTTACAAATCTTTTAAAGTAAAAGTGACAATAATGCATATGTAACAATTCCCATGAAAATAACAATCTCTTTACATTGTATATCTGGTAAATCAAACCCGAGGGTGGGTGAGCGAAGACAGTAGGGGGCACAGCCCCCTAGCTTCTATTAAGTCAAATTTATTGCCAAATATACAAATTACAGTGACATTTTTACATGTCTGAACAAAATGCAGCACAATACAGTAGTTTTAAAAATGTTTTCCCTTGTTCATCAGCTCTGAACATAATCCAACAAAAGACACTCTTATACTGATAGCATGTTCTATCCAGTTGATGAAATATGGATGAAGGGGGTACTTCAAAATTCCCCTGAAACTATCAATAGCATAGGACTGGGTATAGTTATCAAATATTGTGCTAGGTTATCGTACGCCTTTACTCAGTCTGCCAAGTGGCATTGTGCCGAGTTGAGCTGATCGAGATGCATATTTTGGACATTTATTCTACAATCGTGTGTGTGTGTGGCTTCAGCTATTTTATCTCTACAACCGAAAAAAAAATATATGTCTGGTCATATCGAACATCAAGACAATGATGAACATGTTTTTTGACATTAATGGACTTGTTAATAAAGAGTTTCCCCATAAACAGGCTGTTAACCAGCACATTACACTAAACTGCTGTGGCATCGATGGGAGAATATCCAGAAAGAAAACGTCCAGAGCAGTGGCACAAACAAACGTGCAGTCTGCACCGTGACAGCTCACTTGCACACATGACGCTGTCAGTCTAAGAGTTTCAAACCAAAAGAAAATGTAGCTGCTGCCTCACACCTCCCATATTTCGTCCCTGTAACTTCTTAAAATTTAGACTGAAGGAAAGACAATTTGCTGCCGTATTAGAAATACAAGAAAAAGAAAATTCACCATAGGCGAAAGACACAAACAATAAACGATTAACACAAATGTTTCCAGAAATAGAAGTAGCGCAGGGACAAGTATACTGCATCCCAGAGGGAGTATTGTGACAGTGACTAAAAGGGAATTGCTCTGTATTAAATATATATATTTTTTTTATAATTTCAGGAATTTTTGGGTTCCTCCCCCCCCCTTGTATATATTTATATCTGTTCATTTACAAAAACTGTAACAAAACAGATGTGCACAGTGTACAACGTTAAAATCTGCAAACTTTTGTGGACTTTTCCCTGATAAAAATATCCAAACCTTTCTTTTTACAAACACACAAAAATGTCATTTACTAAATATAGATGATCATTTCTTTCTAAAACTTCCAGGCTACTAGTCTCAACTTAAGGAAACCTGCTCCTTGGGGGAAGTTGCCCAGTTTCGTTAGCCAAATTCCAGTATCGGTCCCTCAGGATGAAAGCCCCTGCCTTGGGCTGGCGCTGGCGAGTGAAGATGCCCTTTTTGTTGCCAACTACCCGGGTTGTGGCTGCAGGTTGAAAAGAAAAGAACATCATTCAGACACAGTAAATACGGATGATGGAGACAAACTGAGTGGCCAAAAATAATCCATACATCTGATGTGATCTTTTCAAGTATGGACAATTCAAGAAGTAAACAGTTACAGCAAATGGAGTCTCAGATTTAGTTTTGTGTACGCATGTCCCTCACAAGCTGCGGAGACAAGTTGGGGTGGATGAGGGAAGCAAAAATGCACATAACTGTGGGGAAGGTCTTGCCGATTTGTTTGACTGGGAGTGTTATATATACTTCATTTGTAACCTCCCTTTTCAAAGGGGCTAGTGGTTAGGTTATAATAAACATTTTAGCAAGAATAACCAGAATTAAACTTGTACAAAAATTCTCACAAATTACCTTTACAGTACAACATGCAGAACAGAAAAATGAGTTTCAAGCCCAAACTACTTTTAAATAAATGTCCAGAATCTTGACGGTGGCCTCTGGCCTATCACAGTAGTAGAGATGTGCAGCACATTGAACCATTTCTGAATGGCCCATCAAACCAGGCCAGTACAAACGGAGTTAATCCCAAAACTGGGCACTCCACTATATTACAATATGGGCCTTAATGCTTTGGGCATAGCTTGCTACAAGTTTACACTTCACATTTGTGGAGGACTCCAATTCAGTCTCCACTATCAAAAGTCAAGTAAAGGCTACTAACCAGTTTAATTGAATATGAGTCAACAGTACCTTAGGTGAACCCAAAAGTAAAGCATGAAGCTCCATTCACATACTGAAGGCTTTATTAACTCCAAAGTAAAAGCATGTGCCCACACAAAGAAAACCCACCAATGAGCGGATCCTTCCTAAAAATTGGCATTTTGCAATGTACAGAGCTAGAAAAAAAAAAACTAGGAGCACACAACTAAAGAGAAGTGAACTAAATGGAGCTGCCCTAACTAACCTGATTACTGAAAGAAGACAAAAAAAAACAACTTTTAACTCCCATGATGACCCACACCATCCCATCTTAACACACTACAGAGGCCCGGTGACCCCCAGTTTCAGATAATTTGCCGTGGAAAGCCTCACCAGCTGAACACCAGATCCAGACTCTTCTTTCACCAGTGACCTACATATACTGGCTAAATTGGGGTACTAGTTTAAAACGACCATTTTGGACCAGTGAGAGGTGCCAGAATGTCAACACTTTTGCTGGGAAATCTAGCACTTACATTGGACTGTCATGAAGTCAGCAAAGTTCCAGATGAGCTCTCCAATTACATATTCTTTCCTTTTTACATCAAAAACTGCATGGTATTCTTGCATGACAGCTTTCTGATATTCTTCTGTAAACATTAAGGGAGGATCCTATAAAATAAGAAAAATACAAAAGAAAACAAAAGTTCAAGGCTATTTTCATGCTGAAGGAGAAAGAAGGTAAGAGACGCAGCTGCAGAGCCTTCATCAGGTGTGCCTATGATAAACCTTTTTCCAGTACTGCTCAAAGCTCCTATAATAAGGCTTCATAATTGTACTCCTTGGTTTGTTGGCACACAGAGTCTGTAGGCTTGTTTCCCAAATAAATATTAGTTGTTGTTCGCTGCATGTTTTGTTTAACTAGGCCTCATTTACTAAACTCCTACTGTCTTCATAATTTTGTAACACTTCAGTCATATGTTGAAACTCTCCCTGTTTAAAATGAAGAGACACCTAAACCTTCCCCTGCCAGCAGTTCTGGAGTTAATCTAGACCAGGGGTCCCCAACTCTGGTCCTGGAGGGCACCAGTGACTGCAGGTTTTCATTCTAACCCTTTTCTTAATTATTGCACTGCTAATTAACTTCTTTTGAATGCATTTTAATTGACTTGTTTTTTAAGATTTGTTCCTCTGAATTGCTTAATTTCTTTCCACCCAAACAGAAATGAACCGTGAAGTGATGGAGCCAAGAGAAGACCAACTAAGTCAGGGCCTCAGACTCCAGCTAATTTAATTAACTCGTTCTTTAATTTCATGGCTTGTTGCTGCTCTCACTGTGCAATAGTGTAGATTTTCAAAATTGTTGATTTTCTCTTTTCTAAGAGCACCGCTAAAATGCTTTGTGGATCTGAGAAGATCAACTTTCCTGAGACCTTCATCTTTCTTTATTTTCAGATATTATATAATGGACACAGTTTGCTGGTCATGTTTTGGTTCATTTTGTATCTCATTATTGAGATATTGGCTGCTGATTAAGGAAGAAGAAACAATGAAGAGGTCTGAGTCTTCAAGAAAATGTTAATTATAATTAATTCAAAAGAAATAAAGCAGCAAAAACAGGTCACTAATTAAGAAAAGGAAGATAACCTGCAGCCACTGGGGCGCTCCAGGACCGGAGTTGGGGACCCCTGCTCTAAACATTATTCACTGAATGTAGGATTTAAAAACTTGGCCTCAAAAGTTTAATAAATGGCAGGCACACCAGCCACTTCTCCAAGTCGGGTACTGTTCTGTCAGAATTGTAGCTTGAGTTGTCACATACAATACCGGCCTAACTTTCTCCAGGTGCACTGTGGAGGTTTAACAGACTAAAGAGTACCCACCATGCAGATCAAAACAGAGCAACTGTGGCCCCAGCTGTGACTCTTGCAAATTTAGGAAATAAAACAAAACAGAAAACAGTCCTTCCACCATAATCTATTAGTTGTATTATTTATAGCTCTATTTGGATGGGATTAGTTTTACGCCATTAATTGGGGTAAAGTAATTATTACTGGAGGACCTGTCATTTTAGTTCAGTCTCAATCGCTCATGTTGGTAACATTTTGCAGACTATGCATTCACAACAAAAATAACTACTTTTTTCTGGTTTCTCTTAAATTTTCTCTAGAGCTGCATAATTAACTTATATATTAATTGTGATTATACTTACGACTGCCTTGATCATGGAATTGTGCATTCTATTTAGCACTCTTGAACTCTCACAGATTGAGCTTTCCGAGTTGCAAACTGATCTAAACAGCAAATAAGTGTTATAATCAAGCACAGACACAGTCGCTACCCACGAGTGCACTCAGAGGAGCTCACATCATAGGACTAACTACGAGCGAAATGCTACATGCACTTGTAGGAGTCTGATCCCAACAACATCTTTTTAAAAAGTGTGCATGTGTTTCTTTTCTTTTCTTCAGCAGCTTCCAGAAAACTTAAGTAATGTAATGCTGAATAAGTAATGCTGAACCTATATTAGAACACTCTAGACGAGAACAGGCCATTCAGCCCAACAAAGCTCTCCAGTCCTATCCACTTATTTCCTCCAAGAAAACATCAAGTTGAGTTTTGAAAGTCCCTAACGTCTTACTGTCTACCACACTACTTGGTAACTTACTCCAAGTGTCTATCGTTCTTTGTGTAAAGAAAAACTTCCTAATGTTTGTGCAATATTTACCCTTAACAAGTTTCCAACTGTGTCCCCGTGTTCTTGATGAACTCATTTTAAAATACAAGTCTCGATCCACTGTACTAATTCCCTTCATGATTTTAAACACTTCAATCATGTCACCTCTTAACCTTCTTTTGCTTAAACTGTAAAGGCTCAGCTCTTTTAATCTTTTCTCATAATTCAACCCCTGTAGCCCTGGAATCAGCCTAGTCGATCTTCTTTGGACCTTTTCTAGCGCTGCTGTGTCCTTTTTGTAGCCTGGAGACCAAAACTGCACACAGTACTCCAGATGAGGCCTCACCAGTGCTTTATATATCTTGAGCATAACCTCCTGTGACTTGTACTCCACACATTGTGCGATATAGTCTGACATTCTGTTAGCTTTCTAAATGGCTTCTGAACACTGTCTGGAAGTCGATAGCTTAGAGTCCACTATGACTCCTAAATCCTTCTAATAAGGTGTACTCTCGATTTTCCGACCACCCATTTTGTATTCAAACCTAATATTTTTACTTCCTATGTGTAATACTTTACATTTACTGACATTAAATTTCATCTGCCACAAATCTGCCCAAGCCTGTATGCTATCCAAGTCCTTCTGTAATGATATAACAGATTCCAAATTATCTGCTAATCCACCTATCTTGGTATCATCTGCAAACTTAACCAGCTTGTTACTTATATTCCTATCTAAATCATTTATATATATATATATATATATATATTAAAAATAGCAGCGGCCCTAGCACTGACCCCTGTGGAACACCACTCTTAACATCGGCCAGTTCTGATGAGGTTCCTCGCACCATCACCCTTTGCTTCCTGTGTTTGAGCCAATTCTGCACCCATCTATAAACATCACCCTGAACTCCCACTTCTTTTAATTTGATTCCCAACCTCTCATGTGGCACCTTATCAAATGCTTTCTGAAAGTCCAGATAAATAATATCATAAGCTCCACTTTGATCGTATCCTTTTGTTGCCTCCTCATAGAATTCCAACATGTTAGTAAAACACGACCTCCCTCTTCTGAACCCATGCTGACTGTTCAGAATAACTCCTGTCCTTGTCATGTGTTGCTCAATCTTATCCTTAATAATTCCTTCCATTAATTTTCCTGTGATGCATGTTAAGCTTTTCATATAATGGGATGATATTTGCCATTTTCCAGTCCTTTGAAATCTCTCCAGTGCGCAGTGACTTAGTAATATCACCTGGTTTGCACACCAAAGTGAAGGGAATTGTCTTTTTTTGGAAATGTTTTGTCTTGAAAAGTATACTGCACCAACATTTACATATAGTCTAGTATGAAGAGTGCATAAACGCCAAGCAAGCAGCACCAAGTCCCAGCAGCATTCCGTCGACAACACAGTTAACCTGTTTCTGCTATAACACGTGTCTGTATCCAGCAGGCTACTAAAAGCAAAAATAAGTTAAGGGTAGTCATCACATTTTATTTATTAAAAGAAAAGGCTCCAATTAAAACTGCGTGTAACAAAGGTTTTAAAAAATGTTTAACACTCAGGGTAAGAGATGGTTCATTCCAAGTGTCAGACAAAAATCAAAACGGATCTGAAACAAGTAGCACTTTAAGCAACTATGACTGATATGTGGTTGAGCAGAACTATAGATGTGTGCCTCAGCATAATAGTTCAGTTTATTGATGAGGAATATACGGTGAAAGGCAGATAATTACAATGCTGCCTTTCTAATTTGTGCACCTTACATTCCAGTACTGCTCAAGAACCGAGTCTGGTATCAGCAGGCAACAATGTATTCCTATCTAAATACTTCATGAGCTTGTAATATATTCACATTGTTACAGTCTCTGTGTTTACATACAGTTGCGGCCAAAAGTTTTGAGAATGACACAAGTAAATTGGTTTTCACAAAGTTTGCTGTTTCTGTGTTTTTACATCTTTTTGTCAGATGTTTCCAGGGTATACTGAAGTATACTTACAAGAATGTCATAAGTTTCAAAGGCTTTTATTGAAAACTATGTTAAGTCTATGCAAAGAGTCAATATTTGCAGTTTTGGCCCTTCTTTTTCAAGACCTTTGCAATTCGCTGTGGCATGCTGTCAATCAACTTCTGGGCCAAATCCTGACTGATGGCAGCCCATTCTTGCAAAGTCAATGCTTGGAGTTTGTCAGAATTTGTGGGTTTTTTGTTTCTTGGATGGTTGGGAGAAGTTGCTCTCGGAGAATGAATAATGGTACCAAAACATCCTCTGAGAGCAACTTCTCCCAACCATCCAAGAACAGTTTAGTGATGAACAATGCCTTTTCCAGCATGATGGAGCACCCTGCCCATAAGGCAAAAGTGATAAGTGATAAAGTGATGGCTCAGGGAACAAAACATTGAAACTTTGGGTCCATGGCCAGGAAACTCCCCAGACCTTAATCCCATTGAGAACTTGCGGTCAATACTCAAAAAGCAGGTGGACAAACAAAAACTCCAAGCATTGATTATGGAAGAATGGACTGCCATCAGTCAAGATCTGGCTAAGAAGTTGATTGACAGCATGCTAGGGTGAATTGCAGAAGCCTTGAAAAAGAATGGCCAACACTGCAACTATTGACTCTTTCCATAAACTTAATGTAATTGTCAATAAAAGCCTTTGAAACTTATGAAATACTTGCAGTTATACAGGGGGTTGAAAAAGTATTCATTTCTTGTAATATTTTTCTTTGAGATGCATCTTAAGTTTCATACTGTTACATATAAATGAGTGCCTCTTGGACAATAAATTTCCACTAAAAAATCCTGAAAATCAAATTATGCTGCAACGATAAAGAACATATCAGTGAAACCTGCTGTTGAATAAGTATTTGACCCCTAACAGTTTGGAGACTGTATGATTATTAACAATGCAATAAGGGTAATGACGACGTGTGGAAACAATCAAGCAATGAATCCTCTAGCTTGATGACAGGTCTAGAGGTGATTATTTAGGCCAGTGTTTTGTGGTTTATTTGGTGAAACCTCAAAACCTGACAAAAATGAAGACAAGGGAACTTTCTAATGACTTGAGAACCACTATGATTAAGAAGTTTAAAGATGGCAATGGTGCCAAGAAGGTTGCCAAGCTCCTTAGCCTCAGTCTGTCCACTGTGAAGGCCATCATAGCGAAGTGGAAGACAACTGGAAGCATAGTGAACCAGCCTAGGTCAGGCCGCCCTGTTAAAATAACAAAGAAAATGTCAAGAAGACTAGTCAGAGAAGTAAGAGCAAATCCTAAGGTGACTCTCAGTGACCTGCAAAGCACAGTATCTGCAGTTGGAGTGGATGTGCACAAGACTGCAATATCAAAGGTTTTGCACAGAGAGGGGCTGTATGGCAGAGTTGTCAGAAAAAAAGCCACTACTAAAAAATGCAATCTGAAAACTCAATTAGAATTCGCCAACAGACATCTTGACAAGAGTCCTGCATTCTGAAGTCCTGTAAGTTGGTTTGATGAGACCAAAACTGAACTTTTTGGCCTCAACACAAAGGCGTTTGTCTGGCGGTTGGAAGGGACTGCCAATGACCCGGCAAACACCATACCTAATATCAAGAATAGTGGGGGGAGCATCATGCTTTGGGGCCGCTTCTCTAGGGCAGGCACTGGGTCCTTTGTCCATATTAAAGGAAGAATGGATTGTAAGAAGTATATCCAGATTTTGGAAGAAAACCTTCAAACGTCAGCCATGAAATTCGGACTCGGATGATGGTACCACTTTCAGCAGGACAATGACCTGAAACACTGTGCAAAAGTAACCAAAGCATGGTTTGACAAAAAAAAAGATCCATGTTTTGCAGTTTATACCTTTGTGTTCTTGCGAGTATCTGCCCCTGGTTTCAGTCAAGGTAACTCATTTCATATCTTCAGATGAGCCACTGCTTCATCTGGATGCCAAACTACAACGGCCAGCCTCCACCCACCTAGGGTCAGATTTATAAAAGGTGTGTACAAACACAAAGAGGCCTGAAATGTGCATATGCATTTTCCACACAAAAGTCAGGATATATGAAGAAAATTTGCATATATTTATCTCAGCTCTGAACCATTTGAATGCAAAATTTTGGAGAACGTGGGAAAACACAACACCCTCAATAAAGGACAGAATGCATCCAGACCAGTTAAATGATGACTTGCGCGTATATTAATTCATATCATTGAGCCATTACTATAATGTGTGTTTACATATTACATCTCAAAAGGTGATGACTATGATGTGTTCTGTATTTTAGTTCCCTTTTAAGAGGGACATATGTTGCCTATTTATGCCAATTTTTGTTTTTTATCAGTTTAGGTTACCTACAGTCATTTCTCAGAATTATAAAACCAAAGCACAGTAAAAACCCAGGTGTGATTCTTTCTGTATGTACAGAAAGCTCTACTGTCGTGTCCTACAGCCTATTCATAGATTAATAGTTTGACACAATATGACTTGTTTGATGAAAACATCAAGCTTTTTGGGACCCACAGGAATTTTTAAACTGGTTTATGAGTTGAATTAGGATCCTAAGCGCAATTTGGTTTTACTAACATAACTGGGGCAATTGACAGAATTCATAGCTAAAAGGGCACCAAGCGAGAAAAGCACTGCTTTTATTACCCGTGAGCAGTGACACACCATTAACACACAAGTCATCTGCTATGTCAAGATGAGACCGACAAATGTTGTGGCTCATCAGCTTCGATAGGCACAGGACTCTTTTGTTTCAAGGTAAAATAGCATTGGCAGAGGACTTGCTCATGGTGCTGCTCTATGTGATGGCTGCCTTGTTGGTAAGGTAGCGGACTGAATCTGCAGTTTTCCAGATGGCTTATACTATTCATTGTAACAGCAATCATATCATTACATGGGTCAGTTGATAGCGGCCACCCTCTCAGATGTTGATGCCTTACACCTTTCTCTGACCCCTTGCTTTAATGCTGTGCAGACTACTCAACTTAGGGAAGATGCTGGTGATGGTGTCTCAATGTGTCTGACAGAAGGTTGCTCTACCAGCTTATGAAGGTCTGCAGCATCATGACTGCATATGCATGAGGTTAAATAGCATAATCTAGATATGGCTGTTTCAGGGTGGCAACCAGGCAGGGTTTGAGGTGTGTTCACATATGCACATTATAAACGGGTGCATGCCAGGTTTCATAAATCTGATTTTTTTTTTTTTGGCCTATGCATTTTCCTGTTTTTTGGCATACACATATTTTCATGCTTGAATCCTTGCAAACTTTAATAAATGAGACCAATGGTCACTTAATCACCATAGTCTGCATGAATGTCTCTTATATATATTTCTCTTCTGGTTCGTCCTGCTTCCTCTGCAAAACCGGTCCCCCCCCACACGCAGCCCACACGGCATTTCTCGATTCCTATTCCTCCTCTTTCAAATCCTTCCCCACGCTGCCTGCGGCCTCCCATACACCCCCACGCCGCTTTTCTCGATTCCTATTCCTCCTTCAGACTACGGCGTTCCCCGCTCCTCTCTCATGACCCCATTGGTGTCACGTCACTGCCCTATATCTAGCCTGACCGCGTGACCTTTCACTTTGGCCATGTGTGAGCTTGGGAGTCTTTTCCGTAGCCTGCTACAGGAAGGTGCTCTCTCGACCATTCGCATTGGTTTCGCTCCTTGCTATTTTCGTTATACTACGATGGTTGTTTCCTAAGCTTTTGTTATAAAATGAATGACAGTATCTTCTCTGTCGACGGGTTTTTGTACAACGTCATCTCTATTTCGGGATCCGGCAACTGCCTGTTCCTATCAGTGGGTTATTTCTTGACACAAACGGTTAACGAAGGCAATGCACTCTCACTACGACATAGGGCAGTGGATTTCGTTGCATCACATTGGGACAGATTTGGAAACGTTCTTCCTGTTGTTCTTTCCAACACAAGTCATGAGTACTATCAATACATGGCAACACCTGGAGTTTATGGTGGTGAAGCTGAAATTCAAGCTCTTTTCGAGATTCTCCATGCTACCATTGTCATTTACTTCAAACACAACCCCAACATCCCGCCTTGCATTACGTTTGCAAAGATTTGCGTTAATCTACAACAACCAATCTTCAGCCACGGTCAGTTGTACATGGCTTTTTCTAGGGTTAGATCTTTCGACTCATTAACTGTCGTCTCCAGCAAAACACCTATTCACAACTACGTCTTTCAAGAAGTATTTTTTCTTCTTGATTTCTGAATTCCTTTCTCACCGTTTTCCGTTCCTATTCTTACACTGATGTATGCTACGGCGGGCGTCGGCTAGTTAATTAGAATCAAAGAAAATAAAACACACTGATATCCTGCAATTTCTTTGTTCTACTTTGTACAAACTCTATATACAAATGATGGCAACTATATGCATAATTAATACCTTCAAGTAGCCTTCCTCCTACAGAGTGAATTACCTGCCCAAAGTCCAAGTGAGGATAATAAACTCACTGCCTTAAAGAATACAGGAGGACAAATCTAAAAATCTTTACACTTAAGCAGGCCTGGCAGCAGTAAGAGAACTTTAATGCTGTCAATTTCTTGGTGCTTTTTTGCACATTGTATTTGTTTTAACATTACCAGAAAGGCACAGAGAGAGATAGAAAGAGTGGGAGAGAATGTTTTGTATTTTTTATTTTTAATATAGATGGCATATCTGTCCTCATCAAGCTAATTTTCTTTACATGTTATTGCTAGTAAAACATTAAAAAAAAACACACTACTAACAAATCATCTTCTACTGAACTACTGCTTCAGTCTGTAACTACATATACTTTGGAGTCATTTATTTGCACTAACCATAAGTGGAAATCTGAAAACTTTAAATTAAGTATTTTCATCCATTGTTAATGGTATTAATATTAATATTAATAAATAACAGGGGCCTACCTGTTCGGCTAGACGCTGCTCAATTTTGACTGAGAGTGTAAAGGAATATACACATGTGACACTTTTAATTTAAACTGCAGCAAAAAGAATGTTATAAAAATGGAAAATAAACAAAGCAATAAGAAAGTATAACTTAGTCAAAAGAATAAACATGCAACATTTATGTACTCAAGGAACCACTCACACTGTGTAAACCAGGAACAACATCAGCGCCGTATTCACTCTGAATAATCGGTTTATGATACGTCTTATACCAGTCCTCAAACTGAGTGTTCAGCTGTATCTGGATAACTTCCAGGTGGCCAGGGTCATGATACCAAGAAAAGTAGCTGTTTACGCAAATAACATCAACGTAAGGAGCCTAGAAGTGAAATAAGAGAAATACAGAAAATAACTGACCTGTATTATTTTCTTAAAAAAAAAAGAGCAAACAAAAAATATACCTAAATATCTCCACACATAGTTTACATACAATCCAGACTTGATCTTAGCCTATACTGCTAAACATTCCATAAAGTGGACTGCAGAACAATTGTAATACTGGTGTGAAATGATATAAACTACCTTGTTTTTTTATCCTGCACATTTAAACAACACGTTCAGACCACTAATACACCACTTGTACAAGAAAAACCTGGACTGCAGTGACTGACTGTGAAATGTGAACAATGGTCCATAAGAAGGTATGCACTCCAACCTCATTGCATTTTTAGTGATTGGACCTACTCAACCATTTAAACATAAAAACAATAACATATGAAAATTAAAAACTGATGTGGCTTGCATTCAGTCTGCCTAAGTCAACATTATGTATAAGCGGCTTTAGCAGCAGGAGCTGCAGTACTTTTGCACGTCTGAATTTGGGAAATGCTACCTAATTCTTTCTTTCAAAAAGAATGGGACCTTGGGTTAAATGGATTCCTCCATCCCTTGCCTTTGACTGGGCCAGTCATGGACTTTGGTTACTTCTCCTAAAGCAACTCAAATCATGATCTCACTGTCTTCGTTTGGTTCTGGACTTATTAGAATATGAATTTGCCTGACTTGAGACTCAATTAAAACATATTCTGAAATCACTTTCAGTCAAGTCCCAGTAATAGTTCCTAGGTCAAAAAATGCTTTGGCTTCAAGGACTACTGATCTCCCACAAGCCATTAAAGTGCTGGGTTACCCAAGCTGTTTAATGTTTATTTATTTTTTTTTTTAAAGGGTTCAAAACAGTTACACTCATCACATTCAGGGATCATGCACTGCCATCTAACAGTCACACCTATCAGTCAGGTGGTGTTCTGGCTTTTTGTCAAACAACCTTGTTTTCACTGTCACTCCGGATCATGACGAGTATCCTGCTCTCTAAACAATCAATCTATTTTGATTTGTTCCAGGCTGGTGTTCTTGTGTTTGGTGTCTCACAAGGCCTAACTTGGATGACAGGATCTACTGAGCTGCCTGGTGATTGCCCAGGCTTATCTTACTTTTGCTTAGAAGCTTCCTGTCGAACTGTATACTGCTGTTTGCCACCATGATAGTGACCTTGTTCTTGGGAGTCGCTTGCCAGTTGGTCAGCTTATCACAGTTCTACCCAAAGATGTTGCTGTTGATTTGCCTTTTATACACTCATGGCTTGATTGCAGGTTTGAGTTAAAGACTCTTTGGGAGTGGGGCAGCACAGAATTAAAACATTACAGATGTAGGTAAATGACTGAAACTTGCAAGCCAATACAGTTTCATTTTAAGAAAAGTGCACCAGCTCCCTGCATTGAGCCTGCACAGCACTAGCCTGTTATGCTTTGGCAAATTTACAGTATTCTAATAATATATATATATATATATATATATATATATATATATATATATATATATATATATATATATATATATATATATATTAATATGGGACATATTCAAGAAATCTTCAAATACAGAATTACTTGTAATCTCCATTACAATACCGCAGTGAATTTAGACACAAACTGGAAAGTTATCAAATGCTATAATAATGTATTAGGCAGTAATAAATAATTATACTATTTGTGAAAACAATGCAGTTTTGTAGAAAACAAAGTCATCATTAGCCTTTTATACTGCAAACTCAGTTGTGAATCATTCTACCAAATTATCTTATCTATTCCAAGTTGAATCAGCAGAGTGTTAAATTAATTTGGTACATAAATTCAGTGTAAATGAACACATTAAACGTTTTTAGTGGGGAAGTACTGATGTATGTAAATCAGCTGTCACCAAAACAATAAGTCATTAAGTTTCCTTAATATGTTCAACGTTTGGGTGAATTTGTCTTTATTTTTCCTTGTGATGCTGAACATGTAGTACAGTTTATATGTATAATTTATTTCTGTTCATTAGATTTTGTTTTCTCAGTAGTTTGTCTTTTATTTAAATCTGGTTTAACAAGGGAAACTGGTTAAACCTTTTAACATGGGCTAAATGAAGGAGTATGAGTTTCATGTACAATTGAAAAGTTAAAAGAGAAGAAAACAGCATGACAGCTATCACCCATAAACCACTGCTTCTCATTAGTAATTACTGCACTGTAATATTATTCTTATTTTAAGTAAAAATGCTTTTCCTGATTGCTGGCTTAAACATAAAGCACAAAAAAGAATCAACTGCATCTTCCCCCCGTGTCCATGTGAGGCAAAGCAAATATTTTAAAAATGAAAATAGTGCTCCTTACTCCTTTATCTCGGGCAAAGTGACTGTTTGACACAAACGTTACTGGTCGTGTGGGGTCCAGAGCCTTGGTGTGGGTTATCACTGTCCTGAAAAGTAATATATTATAAAGACACATGAGCAGAAGGTGACCACAGAATTGATCACTACCAATCAGTGTAGCCTTTGTCTTTACAGTGACAAAAGTTATAGACGTTTTATTGAGCAAAGACAATTGCATACTGCACTTTCAGCCTTAAGTAAATACACACAATGGATATTTAAAAATGTGCTAAACTAGAACTTCTCTATGGGTATTTTACATGACATTTGTTAATCAAAAGCGAAGTGGAAAAATAACAGAATCCTTAGTTTTTCTTGACATTATTAATTGCTATTAATTATAGGAATATGTTATACTTTTATTTTATACTATGCATTATTGCAAATTATAAGACCACCCCACAGATCTCTACAAGAAGGAATAAAAAAGGAAGTAGCTTTGCTCTTGACATCAGGGATCATGTAAACAGTTTAATTCCTGAGAACCCAAAATGGGTTACTTCTACATGCTTCCTAAAATCCACAAAGAAGGGAACCCAGGAAGGCCTATAATCTCAGGAATTGGCTCCCTGACAGAAAAGGTTTCAGGTTGGGTGGAGCACATTCTTAAACCCCTCACCTGCAATACAACCAGCATCCAGGACACCACTGACTTCTTAAAAAACTGTCTAGTATAGGCCCCTTGCCTGAGGGAACCTTACTGGCCACAATGGATGTTGAGGCACTTTACACAAATATCCCCCATGATGACGGCATATTGGCATGTGAAATGAGCCAGTTATACAAATGTTAAAATTCACTCTGTCACATAATTTATTCTCTTTTTGGACAAGATTTCTACTTGCAACAAATGGGGACTGCAATGGGCTGTCGGTTTGCACCTCACTATGCAAACCTATTTATGGCAAAATTGGAGGAAGATTTTATGTCAATGTGCATCTTAAAACCAATGTTGTATCTCCGTTACATAGAAGACATCTTCATAATCTGAACTGCCAGTGAGAAGGACCTCCTCCGTTTTCATAATGAATATAATTATTTTCATCCCAACATAAAGTTGAAGCTGAATTTCTCAAAAACAGAAGTTGGCTTCCTTGACACCACCGTTCAACTGAAAGACAACACCCTTGTAACTTCAATTTTTCAAAAACCAACAGACAGACAGACCTACCGAAGAAGTAATAGCTTCCACCCCAAGCATATAAGGCGCTTCATTATTTTCAGCCAAACGATACGATACAATCTTATTTGCTCAGACCCAGCAGACCAGGATAAACAACTGCAGGAGCTTAGACAAGATTTCATCAGACAAGGTTATACCCCGAAAACAACAGACACTCAAATAAGAAGAGCTAATGCCATACCCACAGACAACCTTCTGGAATATAAAAACAAAGATAACAAGAACCACATCCCCTTTGTTGTCACCTATAACCCACATCTTGAAGCACTTTGAAAAATTATAAAAGAACTTCTGTCATTTCTAAACAACGACCAAACACTGAAAAATGTATTTCCTGAACCTCCCATCCTGGCATACAGACAACTGCCAAACCTGCAGCAACTAATTGTCCAAAGTTCCCTAAGTGAACCACTGGCACATCTACCTGCCTAAAGAAAAGATTTATAATACAGACCGTATAGTTATACCACACAGCCGACTAGACCATCGCATAAAGGGATCATTTTCTTGCAGATCATCTAATGTTGTCTACCTAATTCTCCGCATGAAATGTCCGGACGCTTTACTCTACGTGGGACAAACTGGACAAACACTCCGCCAGAGAATGAACTTACACAGGTTCCACATTAAACTTGTCAACACAGATGTTCCTGTAGCAGCCTGCTTCAACCGCCATGGACACTGTGAGAGGGACTTTAAAGTCACAGTGATTATGGGCAACTTCAAAACATAGCAAGAGAGAAAAGGATGGGAAGTTAAACTCATGTTAACATTTAACGCATTACAACATGGCTTGAATAGAGACAAGAGTTTTATGGCCAGGTATGAGGATTGTTTGCATCTTTCAGACTGACACAGACAACCTGACTATAGATCCACATTGTATGGAAAAACTCATCAGAAACTTCAAAAGACTTTGTTGGACAGTTATCTTATCCAAAGATCTCGACCACACATTCTTCTTCTCTCTTCTTAAATGAATTTTATCCTGAAGAGGTCTATTATTTTTTTACATTTAAGATGTCTCACTTAAAGATTTACCAATGTTGTTACTTGTCCTAGTGTGTGTATGTATATATATATATATATATATATATATAAACACAGGAAACTCCAGTTTCTATATTACATCTTGCATGAAGAAGGCACCTGAGTTGCCAATAAAAGTTGTCATTTTGCTTGAATTCTCATTATACTTTTTTTTTTTAAATATTAATATTATTCATTTTGCAACTTTATCACACCATTACTCATTGCAATCCAGCTACCAAGAATGCAAACCAGTCCTACCTTGTGCCTATCCCAAGCCTGGATAAAAAGAGTTGGTTAAGGGCCCCCAGCTGTAAAACGTCAGCCAAAACCTTAAAATGATGTAATCAATCCAATCAGCATTGGAAAGTGCTAGGGTGTTCCTTATAGGCGATCCTTACAGGTCTTGCCTGACTCTTGTGGGAATTGAGCAAAGCCTACCAGGCTAAGGGCAGGCACTGCTAAAGAAGTTAGTCCAGAAGTAGCTGAAGATGAACACAACATGGAAGGTGAAGGAGACTGAATGTTGGGACAATGACTAGGAAAGGAAGAGAGTTGGCAGATTTAAAGGACAGAAGGAGTGGAAATGGGTGTGCTGTGTGTGCAGGAAACTAGCTAAAAAGGTCAGAGAAGGCTGAATGTTGTGCAGTGGCTCAAGGGAGAAATTGTGCAGGCATATTAGTATTCAGTGAAATTAAGTATTGTCTTGCCAGTGTGAAAAGGAAACGTGAAAGGTTGAGGAGTATCTAGCTGAGCCTTGGTGAGACTGTAGTTAATGTCACTTGTGCATGTGCTTCTCAAATGTGCTATGAAGAATTGAAGGACAAGGCTCTCTGGCATAAATGGATGTAGAGAAGAGCCAAGCAAAATGACACCTTTTATTGGCTAACTAAAAAGATTACAATATGCAAGCTTTCGAGGCAACTCAGGCCCCTTCTTCAGGCAAGAGGGTATTACATCTTGTATCTTTTTAGTTAGCCAATAAAAGGTGTCATTTTGCTTGGCTCTTCTCTACATTCATAATGGCTAACACGGTACAACACCCTAGTACTACAGGCATAAATGGATAAAGAGTTTAGGCGATTGTTGATGGTAATCTAAATGGGCATGTGAGAAAGAATAGAGAGATAATAGGGTACATGGTGAGTAGGGAGACAAGGGGAGAGGATAGCAGATTTTGCATTGGCATCTGATTTGGCAATAGTTAACATAGTTAATAGTGAGAGCCAAATAGACTTAATTTTAAAGCTATAAAAAACTGTAAGATCATTAACTGGGAAACTATGACAGTGCAGGATAAAGTGGTGGTGATGTACTGGGCAATCAAATTTAGGAAGAGAATAAATCCAGAGAAAGCAGAACCAAGGATAATGTGGTGGAGATTAAAAGAGGAAGGGCTTAGGAACAGGTTGTTTTAAATGAAGTGCAGTCATTTGAGACGGCATGGATGAATGCTGGGAGAAGAGTATCAAAGTTGTATTGAGAGTAGGTGAAGAGATGTTAGGTAGGAAGACAATAAGGAGATCACCTGAGGGCATAGAGACATGGTGATGGAACAGAGGATAAAATGAAGGCTAAAAAGGGGAAAAGAAGACATGGTACCTCTCAGGGAGGAAAGAAGATACAGAAATGTAAAGGCAGATAAACAAGTGAGGCAAAGAGTGCAGTGGCAAGAGCCAAGGCACAAGATTTGGAGGATGTATATGAAAAACTGAAGAAAAAAGAAGGAGAAGAGCAAAAGACTAGGAACAAGTCAGGGAAGGATTTTAGTCAGATAAAGCAGATGAAAGATGAAAAAAATGTGGTTTTGATTGAGCATGATAGAATAGATGTATGAGGTATTCTAAAAAGCTGTTGAATGAAGAAAATCCATGAGGATGGAGTCTCAAATGAACAGCTATTACCAAGAATAAGGAGGGAGAAAGTAAAGGAAGCACTGAAAACAATGAAGAATGGAAAGGCAACAGGACCGGATGAAATACCACTTGAAGTGTGGAAGAGTTAAAGGAAAAGAGGGAATAGTTGTGTTGTGGGATCTAATGCAGAACATCTACTGTATGAGCAGGAGAGAATACCAGAGGAGTGGAAAAACCACATGACAGTACCCATTTAAAAGAGAAAGGGAGATACTCAGGACTGTGGAAACTATAGAGGGATAAGTCTGATGTCACATACAATGAAAATTTGGGAAATCACTGTAGAGGGAAGGCTTAGGGATATGACCATTTGAGGAGGAATGATTTGGTTTCATGCCAGGTAGAGGAAAAACAGATGCAGTCTTTGCATTTAGACAGCTCATAGAGAAGCATCAAGAAAAACAGAAAGGTTTGCATATAGTATTTATTGATTTGAGATAGTGTGAGATAGAGTGAGAGAGAAAGGATTGTCCAGGATAAGGGGGTGAGGACTTAGTTAAAAACAGTGCTGCGGTAACAGGCAAAATCCAACTTAGAGTAAATCTGCACCAGGGATTTTCTTCAAGTCCTTAACACTTTGATCTGTTTATGGACATGTTGACTCGTGGAATAAAAAAATAAGTTTCCTTGGTGAAAAGTTTTTGCTGATGACATTTCATTGTGTAGCACCAGAAATGAGAGAGTGGAGAAGTTATAAGAATTGAGAAGAGCTTTGGAAGAGAGGCCTGATGAAAAATAGAATGAAGACAGAATATGTGAGGTTTAGTGATGATCAGATTTCAGAAGTTAGCCTGCATTGAGAGCTGCTAAAATAGTGGATACATTTAAATATCTAGGATCAGTGGTAGTCCAACATGGAGAATTAGATGCAGAAATAACTCACAGAGTGCACTGTGGATGGAACAATTGGAAGAAGGTACCAGGAATAATGTGTGATGGAAGAATTAAGGTGAAGGTTAAAGGAAAGGGTTTTATGGCAGTGTTAAGACCAGCAATGCTGTATGGAGCTGAGACATAGGGGACACAGGGGAAAAAGATGGATGTGGCAGAAATGAGAATGTTGGGATAGATGTGTGGAGTACTAAAGGAGGACAGAATAAAAAAGAGACAATCAGAGGTATAAAATAAGTGGAACAAATATCTAAAAAGGTAAAGGAAAGTAGGTTGAAGGGATATGCATATGTGAAGAGAGAGGAGAAACAATGATTGTGTGGGTAAAAGAGAGATGGAAATAGACATTATAGGTGAAGAGAAAGCGAAAAAGTAAAAGGAAATTTTCATGTGGGAAAAGGTTAAAAGGCACAAAGAGGTGAGAAAGAAGAAGACCATTGATTAATGCATGCATTACGGTACTGATACTTTTGGTAATATTAAATAACTAACTTGTTCCAAAACATGGGGTGTCAGGAAATACTGCGTACTCTCCACAGACTTCCTCTGCTAAAGCAGCATCATGGGGAGTATAATATAAATTCCAGAATTGATTGGCTGATTTCCCATTACATTCCACGTGCATTGTAAATAAAAGTGTATTTTGAACTGCAGGGTACTGCAACTAAAGTGATGAAGATGTAAAACATTTCAGTCTTAGATAGTAATGTAAACAGGATACTTACTTGAAATAATAGCCAGCCGGAGGAAGCTCTGAAGCTGGTTCATTTGCAACAGACCACATAACCACAGAGGGGCGATTTTTGTCTCGTCTAACAAGCTCCTCCATCACAACCAGATGATGGCTAAGTGACTGGTTATCAAAGCTTTCTCTGAATGAGATAAAGAATGATAACATAACAAACACTTGTCTAGGCTTTGTAAGCCTAGGTCTTGTTGGTAATAAAATCCAGCAAACCATTGTTACTTGACAATTTAGGCATATTATTATTTAAAACTCATAACCACATGTACTTGCATAAAAGACAAAGTAAGTACTAGTAAACCATGCAGGAATATTTTTAAAATGTGAGATGAACAAAATATTATCAAGCTGTACTTCAGATAACATTTCTAATGTATGAAAAAGAACACTAAAAATTATAAAGATGCTTCACTACACTATTATACTAAATATTGACCCATCCATTTTCTGAACGTATATTTTTCATCATAGTGTAACAAGGATTATTTTACAAAACTAAGAGTGACAAGATAATGTAGTGGATAGTGCTACCACCACATAATGCTGTCATTGTGGATTCACTCCTCGCAGGGGAGCATTTTGTGCAAGTCTTCTCTGGGTCTGCTTGTGGTTTTCCTTCTACTTTTGGCTGAACTGTGCCAAATCTAAAGGATCCTAGAGAATGTGTGTGTATATGACATACATATATGCACATACTCTTTAATGCTGGGGTCTTTTCTATGTGGTTAGGTTATTGTTCCAATCACACCTTGCCCATAAAAAAGTGGGCATAGGAAATTGATGGATATTCTTGTTATTTTGTTTAAGCCTAACTCTTTCCTTGGGAGACTAGTACTAATTCTGGTAATGAGCCACCATTTGTAAAACATGACTCTGTAAAATGCTTAACGTTTGATGAATAATGTTTGTTATGGTGCATTAAAAATATTAAAACAAAAGATGCTTTTCTCTTTAATCTGCATTATACAAGTGAATAATTTCTCTGTTTGGATAATATAAACCTATCGGCCTCTTAGCAAGCAGTGAACCTGTTAAGTGTACTTACACTTGCTTGATGCCGACTCCGGGGCTCTCGTCAATCACCACTATGCCATACTTGTCACATAAATCCATAATCTCTTCAGAATAAGGGTAGTGGCTTGTACGGAAAGAGTTGGCACCAAGCCAATGAAGGAGGTTAAAGTCTTTCATGATTAAAGGCCAGTCCAGGCCCTTCCCTCTGATCTGTAATAAGAGAAGGTTATTAGATAGAGCTTTTCATATCCAGTATAAAAAGTTGTCAACGGAATTGGAAGATCATTTTTATTGGCATGTGGAATCATTCCCTTTTTTGTCTCTTTAACAATCAAGTACAGAGGGAGCTTTATAGTTCAAAACAATTAGATCAGTTTGTTTATTCGTTCCTCTTGCACAATGAAATCTTGTACTCCATCCAAAAAGAAATGCAGAAATTAAAGGTGATCTATATGAATCAGCTACTTAATAAAGATGTAATTCTAATTACATTACAATGAAATCATTAAAAAGGGTAAAATGATAAACAATAGATTGCAGGCATGATGCAAAGCAAAAATAAAAGATTGTTTTAAACATTGTCTTTGGGGAAAAAAAAATGAGACTGCATACAAATCTAAGCGTCCTTAAAAGTGATATTGAAATACTTCCTCATTGAAGATAATCTATTGAAAACAAGACAACAAAAAGTAAAGTATTACAAATAGTCTAGTCATAGTTAACAAACATACTAGAATTGGATTTAAAATAATCACTGTTACAGTAACCAAATAAAATGGCTTAATAAGATCATGCTATTCAGTACATTAGAACAGATTAGTTACCAATAATTAAATATCCTACTTTATAGTTTCTAAAAAAAACAAAAGAAAACTCACATATACCTGACTTTGTAGTTTCTTTCAAAACTCCCTATACCAGTGTGTGTTCAAGTATTTCCTGCCTTTCTTTCTCAATGCACCTCTCTTTATCTTTAACCACTATTTACAACTGTGCACTTCAATATTTAAAATCTGGTGAGTTTAGAATTTTGAATACCTGGTTTGCAGCAGATCTCTTCAAAGCCTTTTCAGTCCAAAACAATAAAAACTGAAGTCCCCTTACCTATTAAATTAAGACAAGTCCCTTAATTGTGTATTTCACACAACTCCTTGTCTGTGGATGTGTTTTTGTGCAGCCAAGACCATCACTATATACTTGTTATAACTGAATAAAATACTCCAAAAATATAATCATTAGCGGAGTATTAGTTTAAGCAGAACATTTTGTAATGTATATTTTAGATTCCACAACATACTTTGTTATATTACTAATCTTAACAGCTGCTTCTGTAATTATCTAGTGTTTGTAAAAGGCCATCACATGGTATTTTGACCTGACAGACATCAAAATTTTTAAAAGAGCAGGCAGAAAACCAGTCATGTGCAATAATAGGCCATAACATAAGGCACAGCCTGTTATGAAGTATTAAAGCTAGTAGCTCTCCTTAGATTTCATTATTGTCAACAAAGAACAAGGCACTGGCAATTGGAAGGTTGCCGGTTCGAATCCCGTAAATGCCAATAGGGACTCTGCTCTGTTGGGCCCTTAAGCAAGGCCCTTAACCTGCAATTGCTGAGCACTTTGAGTAGTGAGAAAAGCACTATATAAATGCAAAGAATTATTATTATTATTAAGGAGCTGTGACAACAAGAGGAAAGAAAACAACATCACCAGAAAACTGAATATCTAAGTTCCATGTGGTTTATTCTATGGTGTCAACAGCAGGCAATGAACCCAAGGAACTCTCAACAAAAACCTGAAAGCCAATAACCCCTTTAAATAGTTCTGGCTTTGTGCTGGATTACCTGATTCGCTCATTAGCTGTAAAAACAAAAAATATGAATCTTGAAGTGTAGCCAATCTGGTTTAATTTATCCAGTATATAAAAAAAGATACTAAACAGATATATTATAAAGCACCTCTTTTGTCATAAAGATGTATAGTATGCAATGTAAAGCAACACAGTATTTGATTATCATAATCTTAAGTAAAACAAATCAGTGCATAATACCAAAATAGTTCATACAGTATAAATTAAATGGACACTGCTTAGCCATTAACTTCTTACTTACATCTGAATCCTCATGTTTATTGACTCCATGGAAATAAAATTGCTTCTCATTAATAAGAAACTCATTTTCAGTGACCCGTACAGTACGGATGCCCACTGGAAGAGTGTACTGATCTTCAAAAAGATAACTGTGACTTTTAGCCTTCATATGAACCTTAAATAAAAAAGTAAAAAAATTAAGTTATTACACATACAACATTAAGTATGGCAAAAGCATACAAAGAAATCAACCACTCAAAAAATAAAAAATAAAAATTATTGTGTGAAATACCTTTAAAGATTTTCACTCTTTTCTAAAAAAAAAAAAAAACTCTTACATTTACAAGAGATAAATAGTTACATCACAAATATTAATTCTATTTAAAAGCAGTTCTACTGGTATAGCACAGTAAAACTGAAAAAAGATGGCCTGAATACAAAAATATAATGCACTAAATAAAAAACTAAAAATAAAAGTTTCTGCTATAAAGGCAATAATTTTTGCGTAAGAAACAAGCTACAGAGAACATGAGGGAGAGAGGTGCAGACAGAAAGAACCACCCAAATACAGCAAAAATTAAAAACCTGAACTCCATTTCTGAATAGGTGCCATGAAGCTTGAGTAAACATGAATAAAGTATCAATAAACTGCAGATGACAATATCACATAATATATATTAAAAAAAGGAAAAGGGGAGTGAAAAGGATTAAGTGCTTTACCACCTGCAAAACCAGATTTGAAGTGTGAATTGTATTTTACACGGTTAATATTATTTAGAATACACTAAGCATTAAGCGTTAAAGAGGACGCAGCTTAAAATATAAACCCATAATTGGAACACATCACACAGTTGAAGAGACTGGCGTCCCACTACACTGTGGTACCATTTTAAATTGGCTTATTTATTTAATTTGTGGGGAAAACTGAAAACACAAGACATGATATGGAGCAAGAAAGAAGTTTTCACTAGTGAACAAATACAACCAGAAGGTGATTTACTAAGCAGACTGCAACTCAAAATATTACAAACGAGGTAGTTGTGATTATAATAATATAACAAACTATAAAGAGAACCTACTTTTTGGTCTTTGAAAATCAGTGCTCCTGCAAAAAGTGATGGCAATTGAGTTTATGATCTCTGAAGATTTTAAAAATAATAAAGCAATGAAAGGACGGCAACTGTGAAATGCATGGTAACTGATATTCACTGTTGAACATTTGCTGACTAAGCACATTAATGGGAATTTACACAAAAACTCTGAGTAAAGTGGGACAGAAATTAAAGTAAGATACTGTACATGGTTTTTGAATTAAAAAAACAGAAATATGTTTTAAGATAGGAGATTCACAGCAAACCCTACATTTTCAGGGGTATAGAATTTTCAACTGTACTTGCTCACTACTGATATAATTAAAATAAAAAGACTCCACTATTTTGCAAAATCTCCATTCTTTCCAATAATTAAACATCATGGATTAAGGAATCCTCAGCATTACAAAGACATCTACAAAAAAAACCAAAAAACTATACTGAATAGTAAACTCTAAGTGCGTTACTCTCTGTAATATGCATATCAAGAACCATCTAACATCTATAGAAAACAGGAATCAAAGCATGGTTTCACTGGAAGTATAAATTCAATTATTTCAGGTGGCTGGCAAAACCAGATTCTATATATATAATTCACTTAGGCAAGACACCCATGGAAAGCACGCCGGAAGGGGCGTGGATTCACTAAGCCGCCGACAATTAAGACGCCCATGGCGCATGCAGGAAGGAGCCACGCCCTCAAACTCTAAGACCATTGGATACGACGACAGCTCGCAGAACCACGCCCACCAACTCGGACGTGATGACAAAGGAAAACTGCCGTCATTTATGTTCGTATGTCGTAGAGTCCACATGCAACTCTGAGCCATGTTGACTGTTCATAGAGGCATGTTTCTCGCGGAAGTGAATCGCTATATGCAGCGTGTAAAACAGTTTGCGAGGGGTATCCCATGGGATCCTTAAAACAATCCTTTAAAACTGAGGTTAAAACACAATGAAGGAAGCAATCTTTAAAAACCAATAAGCCCTGTGCCTCTGTTTCATTACCGTCTCACCTGCTTCACCAATGCAGGCCCTGCAACAGTTGAGACGCTCTCTCAGCAGCTGACCTTCTCTGTGCCTGACCGGTTCACACAGAGGCAGCGCAAGAGAAAGCCGCACACACACACACAGGCAGCGCCAGAGACAGACAGAGGCACACACACAGGCAGCTGGTGGGCGGGTCTCCGTGAGTTTCACTTGCGAGCGGGCACATGACCAGGCAGTGTGTTTGCTTCGAGAATGAGGGTGGGCGCGGCTTGCGACCGGGCACATGACCAGGCAGTGTGTATGCTTCAAGTGCGAGGGTGGACGCGACAGGACCATCTAGGAAAAATCATGTTGCGGATGTGAATCGCTGTATGCAGTGTGTAAAACAGTTTGTTTGTCGCAGATGTGAATCGCTGTATGTGGCGTGTAGAACAGTTTGCGAGGGGTGTCCCTGTGTCTTTCCAGAAGTGTTCAACCATCAATAAATAATTATGCGGCATGTGTTATGCCGCGGGTTCACTATTGTGTTGTATTTTGCTCTCTCCAGAGTTCCATCTTTTCATTCACTTACTGTTGTATTTTCACACCAACCCGTTTTAGACAACCGTGTCTTTCCAGAAGTGTTTAGCATTCAATACATAATTATGCATGAGACTGAGCGTGTGTCTACCCGGCGCAGAGAGGCCTGGGTAAGCCGTTGAACCCCATTCGGGCTGCAAACCGTGGAATTCCCACTAGGTGCGACTCATACGCTCTCACTGATTACATCCCTCCCTTTGTACACACCCCCCTCCCACCTCGCTACTACCGTGGTCGGGTGTCTTGGTGGATTATATATAGAAAAGCAGCCAAAACCACACAGAGCAATGAAAAGTCTACGTGAGTCACAGGTGCATCTCGACTGTGCAAAGACGACAACGACTCAAGTGACGAGTTGGAGGTGGGCACATGAGCAGGCAGTGCATACTGAACGAGAAATCAGCAGATTAGCCTGACGGAGAGAGTGGAATAGACGTCCTTCTCCTCTCCTCCTGTTCCACCCTCCGCTCCTGAGTGCCGTCCAGCCCCAACCCTCTGTCTGGCTGGAGAAGGGGCGATGGCGGTCCGCCAGTTTTCAGTCACGGACGATTGTGTGTTGGTTCGTTCCGTGCATTGTTACAATGTTGCTTTGCTTGCTGATTTATTACATTACTAATTTTTAAAATGTTAATTTTCTCCCTGTGCTTAAAAATCATTAAAAAAACGGCCTGATTATGCGGCGTATGGTACACCGCAGGTTGGCTAGTATAGTATAATTCCTTAGTATAATTTGGAGTTTAGGAAGGTTAAATGACTTGTTCTGGGTCACACAGTAAGTTGAAGGTGGCAAATGAACTGGAAGATTTATTCATCAAATAGACATAGAATAGACATTGTATTGACTTTGGATACAACAACATTGTTCTGGTAATTTTAATAATTCACATTAGCTAGAAATAAACTACTGAGTATGAATTCAGGAGGTGCCAGACAGACTACCAATAACAGGACACTGCATACTGTAGGTCCTCTAAATATTGGGTAAAGTGTGTCTGCTGTCTGCACCCCTGTAATGTTAAGTCAAAACATTTTCTTTTAAATCGTTTTTACCTGTGATATGATTGATTTTACCTCTCAAATGCTGTGATGTATAGCTTTATAAAAACATTCTCTTTTCTGGGCGAAAATACTCCTTCATAAAATGATTAACAGTCAATGTAGAATTTATACTACACAACTGCTTGTAAGAAACTAAAGTTAATTGACTGGCCCACCTTGTACATTCAAATACGCACTTACCTCTAGAGTATATAGATAGCCGGGGTCTTTATGCATCAGGTAGGGCCACCAAAGATTTGCATTAGGCACCTTGAGTGCTCCAGAAGACGTATTGCCTGTGGCAACATTATTGCCCTTCTTATCACACAGAGTTACTGTCACTGTAGCTTCTGTGCTTCCCTCCACAGACACATTGTATAACACCAATCCTGGAGAATACAAACAAATTGAAATAATGGAAACCTCAGACGCAAACACGTTTATTTAATAAATAATTTATTCTATTATGATGTTGTTGTAAATATATGGCTCATTCTAGAAGGTTAACTGTCATGACAATTTCCTTTTAAGCAGTATTACTTGGGAAGCAAGACTTGAAAGTTTTCCACCAAGGACAGCAAAAATACATATAAGTTGGTTGGTAACACTAAACTGGCCTGATGTTGGGGAGTGTTTTTGGTGTTTTTGTGTTTGTGCTCTGTAATTAACTGGGAAGACTGATGGGTCTTCTCTAATTATACTTCTACAATCAAAGCAAGGTAGTCCTTTCAGATAAAGAACACAGAAATTTCAACGTGATACTATGATCATGGCACTACAGAGAGGCAATGTTTTGTGTGGTGGACGAATGGGGCTCATGCCCAGTCAGGACGCCTGCAGGATGGAAGGACCGAGGGAGGTGCAGTACCTCCCCTGTAACACGAGAAGGTAGACACCCTGGTGGGTGTTGGAGGCGCCAGGATGGTTGAGAAGCCATGGTATGCAGCACTTCCGCCACACTGGAAACTGTTGCAGGAAAGTCATCAGGAGGCACCTGGAGCACATCTAGGTGCTTTATAAAAAGAGGCTGCTTCACTCCATTCAGAGAGCTGGGGTTGGGTGGAAGAGGATGGAGCTTGCGAGGAGAGGAGTAGAGTCGGCAGAAGACTTAAGAGAAGTAAAAAAGGACTGAGCCTTGTGAGTTGTTTATGGTGCATTGTGCTGTGTGAACTGTAAAATAAAAGTGTGTGCTTTGATCAGAGTGCCTCTTGTGTCTGTCTGTGCCAGGTTAAGTGCTGGTATAGCACCATCTGCTGTCACATTTGCATATTAATTAGCAGATACAAATAACAATTTCACTGTACATGTGACAAAAATGATCCTATGAACCTATCAGTTAAGTCAAGTGTTGATTCCTGCCTTACCTCCATATTTTCAGAACACCTTTTCTATCCAGCTACCATGTACTGGAAAAAGAGGATTGAGAAAATTTTTCCTTACCCATGGGTGGGGTTAAGTGGGGGAGAGAAAGAGAGCAGGATATATCTATACCTAATCTATCCTTTTAATCTTTATAATTATAACTACCAACGTAACAATAGGCTGCATGGCAATAACTCTTGGGGAAATAGGAAATTAAGGTTAAAGCTGTCTCACTTCCAGTTAAGACTATAAAATGACATCAAAATTAGAATCAATGTCTCCATGATGGGACAGTTAACTTTGTGTGCTGGAATGTTAAAGGCCTGAATCATGAATTAAAGAAAAAGAAAGTACTCTCTCACCTAACAGTATTTTTACTGGAGACCCACTTACTAAGCAAGGATCAGTTCCGGCTGCAAAAGGACTGGACTGGCCAAATGTTTAATTCTAGCTTTACAAAGAAAACTAGAGGTGTGGGAATTCTCATACATAGAATAGTCTCATTTGTAGCATCAGATGTAGTATTGGATCCTGAAGGGAGATATGTGATGGTCATGGGTAACTTATCTAACTGTAAAATGATTTTGATAAATGCTTATGCACCTAATGTCAATGATAAGGAATTTATACAAAATTTATTTGCATCCATTCCCAATGTGAACACTCATAAAATTATAATGGCTGGGGACTTTAATTGTGTTTTAAATCCTCTCTTAGATAGGACTTCTATCACAGGGGGGACAACATCTAACACAGCTAAGATAATTACAAAGTTTATAACTGATCACAACTTATCAGACCCCAGGAGGTTTTTAAACCCAAACTCGAGAAAATGTTCCCTGCTTTGTTTATATACATTGTTCGTGTTACTGTTTGACACATGTGATAATCTTGATGTCAGCTTCTATTTAATACAAGCAGTACCACACTCTGTACTGCAGTACAGTGTAAATTAGGATGTGGATGGACGGGTATACCAGTTGTGTTGTTTAATGGTGCATTTCCCAGCTGGGAGGGTAGTAAAACAGAAGGACAGAGGAAGACTGTCTTCTGGGAAAATGTCTTCCCCAGTATCCTGGGTTGCAGCATTTGTCTGGCATGGCTCCCATTTGGACACACACAGGGCTGCCTGTAAGTTGTAGTTCTGGGGGGCAGCCCTGTTAGAGTTCCTGAGCACCAGCAGAGGGAGCTGTTGGGGGCTGGCACCCCTGACAGGGAGAGGTTTTACCTGGCCAGAAAGTGCTTCCAGATGGTAACCTGGACCAGACGTACTCCTGGGTTCAGGGTGATAAAGAACCACTCCACCTCTGCCAGGAGAGTCAGAGCTGGAAGAGGAGAAAGCCAAAGAAAGGAAGGATTGGATTCTGCTGTGCCGTATGAAAAGGAACATGTAAAGATGTATTGTGTTAATAAAAACATTTACTTCAGCAGGGACTTGTTTCTGTGGTTTGGGGCTCAGTGACACTCCCTAGTGGCCAAAATGGAAATTAAAATTCAACTTAAAAGTAATTTCAACAGTGTCTGTCCTTTTACGCAAAGTAGAGGCTCAGCATGGCACACCTTATTTTATCACACAGCACACATCAAGAGACATTTCATTTTACAGAGTGCTTTTCTCTATTGAATACACTCCCAAGCTTCTTTAATTAGAGCAAAGAAAACAGTACAAATAATTATATATATGGTATATTTACTTTAAAACATAATCGCATGTATATTGTAATCCTTGCACAGACTTAGTGTGTCAGTGGTGGAGACTCTACTGACAGACTTGTGGGGTGTAGTCACACACTTTGGTGTGAATTATTGCACCTGACGTGGTTAGGTTTTAGAGTTGGAAGAAATAGATTAAAACTTGGTTTACAGTAATTTTGCAATTGAGCTTCCAATTACTGTATTTCAATCTGAGCCAAGAAAGTTAAATACAAATTCTTACCTATGTTTTCATTAATCTTTGTTGTAACTGTGATGTCATCTATGTATGCTTTAGGTGTTGTGTACAAGATAACAGGCCGATGGATTCCAGCATAGTTAAAAAAGTCAAAATCAATATTTTGAACAAAATATCCAGGTGGATACCTAAAAGAAAAGAAATATTACTACAGTACCAATTACTTACTTTTTTGCAAGTAGCAGTTGCCATGTGTTACATCTACCTGGATGTGTCTGGATTGTATGTGACAGTCCCCGGAGGAAGACTGTGTAGGCTGAGCGTGTTGTTCACTGCAATAGTGATACGGCAGGAGGGTGAGGGGTCACTCTGAACCAGGCTGGTGATATCTGCTTCAAAAGGAAGGTGACCACCTTCATGCTGTGTGACTAGAACACCATTCACCCACTACAAGAAACAAAAAAGGACAATTCTGAGAACTAAAGGACAGTTCTCAATTAAAACAAGAAAACATTCTACTGTACATGCTGCTAGACAGGCACTGATAGATTTCAATCAATCAGGAGCTCGGCCAAGTAATATAAGAATAAATCTTCTCAGTCTTTGAAAAGAGATTACAGAGAATACCATTTATTTTGTAAGCATCAAATATCTTTGCAGTGGTCAGGGACAACTGCCAGTGCTTGATCTACCATTGCAACAGGGTAGCGACCACCCGATTGTGCCACACTTTAAATGATAGGATATTTAAAAAAAAATGTAAAAACTAAACATGGTTCTGATAAACCTCAGCTTCCATGATTTTCTTTTCAAAAAGGAATACTCTGTCTTTTAAAGGTATAAAATCATGCTGGAACACAAGTGACCAATGCTAGTGCTCTGCGTATCACATGGTGGGAGTAAGATTTTATGAAACATGATATTATAAAATTATAAACACACACGGTACACAAGAAAGTAAGCAACAAAAAGAGACGGTAATCCATTAAAATGTCCAAAAGTAGCAAAGACAAGTGGAAAACTGGTAAAACACAGTTAAACGTAATCACAATCAGATGCCATTGTAGACTGAAAGCAAGCAAGCAAGCATTCAGTTTCAGAAAGTATAAGTCTTGACTGTACTGGAATGAAATGGGAAAATGTAGCTATTGTATATAAAGCAGTATAGATTTTGTATGAACTTGAGAAGAATTTCAGATTTCCTTGCACGAATAATGTTCTATTATATTTACAGATCAGCTACTTCTCAAAAAGAATTCATTTAACCAAAGCTAGTTATTGATGTGTATCCACCTAGCACTAACAAAAAGGAAGGTAAATAACTATTAAAGTTTGGGAGGCTCTACCAGATAAACATAAAATACAAAGGTAAATCAAAAAGTCTTGGCAATTTGAAAATTACACAGTAACTGCAACAGATAGAAGCTGACGGAACACAACATGTTCACGATGATTAATACGTAGTTTGAACACATTTACAGCAGCACTCTGCCATTCATCTAGTTTTAGGTCAAAGGAATATTGACAGTACACTGTGGGGCTGCACCACTGTTGATCAACACATTATAGTGAGGTTTCTTTGGGCAGAAAGAGTGAAACCTGCTGAAATTCACTGAAGGATGTTGGTTTGTGCAGATCAGTAAGCTCTTTGGATACTGATCTTGCACAAACTTTATGGTACCCCAAGTCATCATGTACTATGGGATTTGCAGATCCAAACCTGTTATCCAAATGTGCTGTAACAATGGACAATGTAATCTGTTGGTCTTCTCTGATGAAGGCATTAGCCATTTCCATGTGGGCTTTTGTGTGCGATGTTGATGATCGACCAGATTGAGATTTATCATTTACACTTGTTCTTCCCACTTTAAATCTTTCAATCCATTCATAAACTTTTTGTTGACTTATGCTGTTTTCATTTCTGTATTAAATCAACAACCTTCCTTGAATTTCAGCAGGTTTCACTTCCTCTGCCCAAAAAAACTTACTATGGCATAATCCCACACAAGAGTGTTCATGTTCATTTGACCTTGGCTTCAACTAGACAAATGGCAGAATGCTGCACTATGGGTGTCTGAACTTACTCATAAGCCATTTAGAATGTATTATATTGCATTAACTTTTATCTGTTGCTGTTACTTGATAATTTTCAAATTGCCTTTACTATTTGATTTACCCTCATATTAAAAGGCCTTCTGCTCACTGACAAGGCCAGCATTATCCAAGTAATAAACACAATTACAGAGGTATGCAACTGGGGAAATCAACACACTACATAGCACCTCTGCCACAAATACTGCAAATCCATGCAGATGTGAAAACTACATGAGAGGATAATAATGCCACAAAATTCCTAACTTGCTGCTTCTGTACAATTACATGTTAAGCAACTGTTACAAGTTACAACAATGAACTTATGGAAAACAGCAAACAACTATTCGAGCTGAAGATTTTATTTACAAGCCTATATTGGAGTTCCATAGCATTATGAACATCTGTTCCTCCTAGAAAACTGACCACTAAATCAATAAGAACATAAATGCTAATTAAAGAATGTAGGCAGGTACCAACCGGTTCAATGCATGGAAAATATTTTTTATGCACAACAATGTCAGAGTGTATCAGGAATAGGACACAATCAGAAACACATCCAGCTAATCATAGTACTATGGCGTGGAACACAGTGTTGATTACTGAGGTTCAAGAATGCTGACATTACTTGTAAAGAATAAGAAAGAGTCAGTTAAAAGTTGGGCACAAATATGGTGGAAAAAATTGGCATATCAGAAGGAAAAAGTCACTGTACCCGGTCATGGATGGCGTATGGAGGCTGATGACCTTTCTCACTAACGTCAACAAAAACAAGGTGGTGTAACCACAGTAGTAAAGTAAAACAAACACTGAAAGACTAGGAAATCATTGATGGCGTGTAATAAGCTGTGGTTATGTAGCACACAATGGGTCCCTTGAAATTAGTTGAGCAAGTTTGAGTACTGCACACACAGGAAGCATGAGCTTTTGAATTGATGACCCGCCTCTCCCCCTCATGTCATGGTCTAAAGCCTCATCTTCAAAGGAAAAGCTGGATCCTGTGTGAATGAGCTTCTTGTTTGTGCAATACTCCGATTCTCAAATAGTACTTATTTAATAATATTTTAACAAAAAAATGTGTGTGTTTTGCGCATTGTAAGCATAATACTAGGTGATTGACATGTGGATTATGCAACACAAGTAAATAAAAATGTTATTATAAACATGATAATTTTGTTTGTTGTTGTTCAGTACTGGCCCCACTGGGACCCCATTGAAACTCATTGTATGATAACTTTTTGATCTCTGTTCTCAATGAAAACATGATTTTTCTTGGCCATCTCTAAAAACAGCAAGGGGGTAAGTAACTGGATAAAATATATATACTAGGGGGTTCCCCCCTGCTCGCCAACCCCCCTCGACTTGCGTTATGCGCCAGCCACTTTGCGTCTCTTCTGCTTGCATTGTTAAAAGGCAGGCTGAACACACCCCAAGGAGACGTGGTCGCTCCTCCGAAACCCCCTCTTAAACGGTGATACAATGGGAAACAAATAATTTTTTTTACCTCCTCTTTGCTCGATCAGCTGCTGGATTGCTGCTGCTGCTGTGCCGTGTGATCTGCATGTTGCGCGGAGCTTCAAAAATGTAAAAGCTTGTACCGCATTTGTCCTACTCTTTGTCTTTTATTTCCGGCCCCGGGCGTAGTTAAATCTTTTGGCACAAAGTCTCGTCTCGCAGGACGGGAGTTCTTGATATTTTTTAGTTTAGAATTTAAAAATGGAATAAGAATCTGATGTTGGGAATAAATTATGTATTTTCTGGGCACCCGTGCCTTATGAATGTCTTCACATCCTTATACATTTTCCACATAATGCTACCGCAAAAACACTGATCAATACACTAACACTTTCAACAGAAGCACAATTTTTGTTTAAGTCTTCAAAAGATAGTTGAGAATAACAATACGTTTTTCACTGCTTAGATGGCCATCTCCTTTTTGTGAGAGCAGATCCATTTTAATCACCAGCACCTGCTTTAAAAATGCTCTAGATTAATTTGCTACTACATGAAAACATGAAGCACTGACTAAATGAGTAGAGACATACAAACCAGATTCCAAAAAAGTTGGGACACTAAACAAATTGTGAATAAAAACTGAATGCAATGATGTGGAGATGGCAAATGTCAATATTTTATTTGTAATAGAACGTAGATGACAGATCAAACGTTTAATCCGAGTAAATGTATCATTTTAAAGGAAAAATATGTTGATTCAAAATTTCACTGTGTCAACAAATCCCAAAAAAGTTGGGACAAGTAGCAATAAGAGGCTGGAAAAAGTAAATTTGAGCATAACAAAGAGCTGGAAGACCAATTAACACTAATTAGGTCAATTGGCAACATGATTGGGTATAAAAAGAGCTTCTCAGAGTGGCAGTGTCTCTCAGAAGCCAAGATGGGTAGAGGATCACCAATTCCCAATATGTTGCGCATAAAGATAGTGGAGCAATATCAGGAAGGTGTTACCCAGCGAAAAATTGCAAAGACTTTGCATCTATCATCATCAACTGTGCATAACATCATCCGAAGATTCAGAGAATCTGAAACAATCTCTGCGCGTGAGGGTCAAGGCCGTAAAACCATACTGGATGCCCGTGATCTCCGGGCCCTTAAATGACACTGCACCACAAACAGGAATGCTACTGTAAAGGAAATCACAGAATGGGCTCAGGAATACTTCCAGAAACCATTGTCAGTGAACACAATCCACCGTGCCATCCACCGTTGCCAGCTGAAACTCTACAGTGCAAAGAAGAAGCCATTTCTAAGCAAGATCCACAAGCTCAGGCGTTTCACTGGGCCAGGGATCATTTAAAATGGAGTGTGGCAAAATGGAAGACTGTTCTGTGGTCAGACGAGTCACGATTCGAAGTTCTTTTTGGAAATCTGGGACGCCATGTCATCGGACCAAAGAGGACAAGGACAACCCAAGTTGTTATCAATGCTCAGTTCAGAAGCCTGCATCTCTGATGGTATGGGGTTGCATGAGTGCGTGTGGCATGGGCAGCTTGCATGTCTGGAAAGGCACCATCAATGCAGAAAAATATATTCAGGTTCTAGAACAACATATGCTCCCATCCAGACGTCATCTCTTTCAGGGAAGACCCTGCATTTTTCAACAAGATAATGCCAGACCACATTCTGCATCAATCACAACATCATGGCTGCGTAGGAGAAGGATCCGGGTACTAAAATGGCCAGTCTGCAGTCCAGATCTTTCACCTATAGAGAACATTTGGCGCATCATAAAGAGGAAGGTGCGACAAAGAAGGCCCAAGACGATTGAACAGTTAGAGGCCTGTATTAGACAAGAATGGGAGAGCATTCCTATTTCTAAACTTGAGAAACTGGTCTCCTCGGTCCCCAGACGTCTGTTGAGTGTTGTAAGAAGAAGGGGAGATGCCACACAGTGGTGAAAATGGCCTTGTCCCAACTTTTTTGGGAAATTCTGAATCAACATATTTTTCCCTTAAAATGATACATTTTCTCAGTTTAAACTTTTGTTCCGTGATTTATGTTCTATTCTGAATAGAATATTAGAAGTTGGCACCTCCACATCATTGCATTCAGTTTTTATTCACGCTTTGTATAGTGTCCCAACTTTTTTGGAATCCGGTTTGTATATAGTTAAAGCCAGTTGTAATCTTATTTACATTCTGAATAATAATTGTTCATTCACAATAAAAAATAGAGAATGTTGGGCACACAAACTCAAACAGAACCTATTTTAATGCATTTTGGATTATATTTTTAAGCAGAGAAAAAGATGTAGACGTTTGAAAAATGTCGCAAGACACTAAACAGGTACCTTCCCTTTCTTAATCTAATTGAAGTATGTCAGAGGCAGAATCTATTAAAATACTTAAAACAAATACAAACTCTGATGTTTTCTGTGGGCTGACCTGTTATTTATATTGTACGGAAGCTCTGTTTTGAAGTTTGAGTGGAGTATGAAACACTAAGGACATTGTTAATTAAAAAAAAATTACTATTAGGACACTTTAATAGCCTAAATACATTTTCATTTACAGACAGATCAATATTCCATGCCTGATTCATTATGAATTGCATAACATTTAAGATTTCAGTCTGGTTTCTATTTTGACAAAATAACATTTTCAAAACTCCTTTATACAATTCAGGTTTGTTGGGGACAAAAATCCATTCCAGCAACACTGGGTGCTTACAAGGGTTCATACTCACTCTCGGCCAATATGCAATCAGTAAATGACATAACAGATACATTGCTCTAAATTTTAAGGACTCTGTTCCTCTTAAATATATATATTTCTTACGTAGGTGTGCGTTATTTATCCATTTTACACTATTTATTCTTATCTAAATTTAATTTGTTTTTCTCTGTATGTAATTACTTCTTTGACATGCTGTAAAGCACTTTGAGCTAAATCCTTTTTCTGAAAATGTGCTATAGAAATAAATGTTATTGTGTTTGGAATGTGGAAGGGAAACTAGAGAAAACGGTGGAAACCCAACACAAACACTGAGGTTATGACAAAATAAATGTTTCAGCTTTCCTTATTCAAGAATATTAGACTTACCTCCAGCTTACTACAAGGAGGAGCAGACAGACAGAGAGAGAGAGAGAGAATGAAAAGAGAGGATATTACTAATCTCAAGGGAAAAATGCACTGACATAGCAGAAATACACAAAAAATATTAATCTTAATAATTTGAATATATCACCAATGAACAGCTTACAGCAGTGTACAATTGTATGAGTTTCCAATATTCCTGACTTAGTTTCCTCATTCTGCAGTCTTAGCTTTACCATCTGAACAACATAAACCTAGTGCACAAAAACTGACTTTTTAAAACAGACATTAAATATTTTAAATTGAGCTTCAAAATGAAAAGTAAATAACTGGGATATACTCCTGCATCTGTTGTCTTATAGATATTTTTACCTTATGTACAAAGACAAGTTTTCTTTTTGATTTATCCGTCAAAAACTATGTGGTTTTAAATACCACTAGTCTCATTTTCGGATTGGTCAAGAAATACTTGTATTATTTTAGGCATTCAGCACTTTTAAGTTTTTAGTTTATTTTCCATTTATCAAAATGTTTTATTCATTGGTCTGTATTTTCTATTTACAATTTTAAAGAAGTAAATATACTACACAAACAGCAGCTGTGCAATGAGGAGTCATTATTTTGCTGCATTTGAACAAAAAAAAAAAAAAAAAGGACTTACAACAACTGAGTAATAGTGAGCACTTCCTACACGGAGCAGGACTCGTGGGCCAGGGTCACTCGACGTCCAGTGATGAGGGATGGAAGCCTCTCTCTCATACCAAACCCACCCAATGAAGTCTCTCAGCTGCACATCTTGAGTGATGTCATTGAAACTTGCTGGCACAGGCATATCAATCACAGAGCCACTCTTATGAAAAAGAAAAGACAATATCGTGTTTACTATATGATGGACCTAGAATAGTGATAATAACAATGAGCTGAACACTTAAATCTATGAGGTGCATTCATTTTAAAATATGTGCTATTAGGAAGAACACAGAACACACAGCAGCTGTTGGGCTTAGGTTCTTTATTATTGTTACATAAAATTATAAGTATGCTTTGATACCTAATTACTTGTTTATGGACATATTTTACACTAACATACTCTTAAAATATAAAGTTTTACATCAGTTTTACCAATATTCCTTTTTATTAAAATATACCGTCCATTTTAAAGACCAATCCAGATCCTTAAAATTCTCAAAGGCATTGATAAAGCAGACCCAGCAGAATTCTTCCAACTTAACGGTGAATCATACAGTTGTGGACACCAGTGGAAATTAAGAAGAAGTGCATTTAGCACTGAAGCCAGGAAAGACTTATTTATGGAAAGAGTTGTGGAAATCTGGAATAAACTATCAAGTTATATACAGTAGCTGAAGAAGATACCTTAACAACCTTACTGCTCCTTGGTTTTGACTTCTGGCCCAGGCATTGTCTGCATGTTCTCCCCTTGCCTATATACGGGACACTTTTCTTTTTTAACCTTTCCGGGGTTGACTCTTAAGTTAAACAAGATTCTATAAGGGTAAACTCCTGTCCCCATGATCCCATAACTCAATTGAGTAACTTGGAGGATGGATGTGAAAGTATTTTCTTTAGGACATTTTATGTTAATGTTCAAGTTAGATATTGAGATCCAATTAAAGAAAACGTGATTCTTCAAAAAATACAGCCTAGCCAAGTTTAAATGATGGCCTGTTCAGTCACTTCAAAACCTGTTCTGTTCACACAGCTAACCGAAAATGAAACCCAAACAAGCGATCAACTGACAAGGTACCTGGATGGCACTGTAGTACCAGCACAAAGGGCTAGGTGTGAAGTAAAGCTGTATCTTCTCACAGACCAGCTATACAAGATGATTGACATATTATTTCTCCAAGCAGAATTCTACTATTGTGGAAGAAAAGACTGCATTTCTACTTGTATAATACAAAGCCTACTGGCCTGGCTGTCTTTAGTTAATGTTATGTGGAGATAAGTTACGATAAGTTTGCTATGCATTATGGGATTGTAAAAAATAAATGTTTTGCTGAATATCTACAAAAATAAATGAAAACATTTGGTCCCACTTAGGCAATACAAAATGAAGTTCCTGAAATAGCGTGACTATTTTAAGAAAACCAGTGGATTTTGAAGATTTTTTTCCTCTTGTTTACTTTCTTTACTCATCTATAAAAAAGTCATATCTTTGATGATCAGCTCAAAAAACTACCGACTGTTTGATTGCTCTTGTCCAAAAAAACTGTCATATTGACCAACCTACTATTCTCTTTTGCTCTTTAAGAAAGGTGAATTGCCTCCACACTACCAAGTTTACAGGATAATCTGATATTCCAGGCAAATTACAGAAGGATTTAATAATTTGTATAAAATTGTACATTACAAACCAAGAAATGTTGAGATCACATGGAGTTCTGTGACCAACCTGATTACTGCAGTAGGAAAATAAAAATTAAAAGAGAAAATGCAGACATGGAATTACTAGAAGGTGTGCAAAGAACAAATAAAAACATCCTCAGGCTAAGAGCAAATTCTATTAATAACAAGCAAGTATTAATGCAACACATCAAAGCCAACTCTTAAAGTAGATTAAGCTTTGGTTAAGAATGCACCATCAATATGGAAACTCCTTATGCTTATTCCACTGCAATAAATGAAGAGCTGCTGTACATCTATTGTTGGAAACACAAGCTATAGATAGATAGATAGATAGATAGATAGATAGATAGATAGATAGATAGATACTTTATTAATCCCAAGGGGAAATTCACATAATCCAGCAGCAGTATACTGATACAAAGAAACAATATTAAATAGTAATAAAAATGAAAAAAATTAAAATAAAATTAATGTTAGCATTTACTCCCCCGGGTGGAATTGAAGAGTCGCATAGTGTGGGGGAGGAACGATCTCTTTAGTCTGTCAGTGGAGCAGGACAGTGACAAAAGTCTGTCACTGAAGCTACTACTCTGTCTGGAGATGATCCTGTTCAGTGGATGCAGTGGATTATTCATGATTGACAGGAGTTTGCTTAATGCCCGTCGCTCTGCCACAGATGTTAAACTGTCCAACTTTACTCCTACAATAGAGCCTGCCTTCTTAACAAGTTTGTCCAGGCGTGAGGCGTCTTTCATCTTTATTTTATTTGTCCCTTGAAGAAATTTGGCTTTTTACAGAAGCTTAATAATAAAAAATTTAATTCTACTATAATAAATAATAAACCTCCCTCAAACATACACCAGAATGACTACAACAGAAGAAAATTAAAAAAAAAAAAACTTCTCATTTGGCTAAAGATAAGGGAGCAGTGAGGCTTTATAAAGATGTATTGCTGTTGGTACAGGAGGACACAATTTAATTAATGAAATAGCTGTGTAGTGTTGCCTGTGCTACTGAAACCTTGGAGCTGTTGAAAGTAGCGTATGGTGAAGGAGCTATACAAACATCAACAAGTGTCTTTGAGAGGCATAAGATGTTCAAGGATGTGTGAGATGTAAACAGCGATGCTAGACATGGATTCTCCATCATGACAATTACCCAAGCTGTGATGAGCATCAGTGGCGGCAACTTCCTGGCTAAGAAATCAATTATCAATTTGGATCATCCACCCTATTCACCTGACTTGTGATTACCAGCTCTCCCCCCAAAATAAAAACTGCCATAAAATGAGTAATTTTTTTCAAACATTTTTGCCATCCAGTGTAATGTGACAAAAAAGCTTAAAGGTATTCCAGGAACAGAGTTCCAGGTATGTTTCCAGCAATTGTAATGTCTGATAAAGTGGATATCTGCAGAAGGAGATTGCTTTGGTGGTGACTGTAGCCCCTAGTGCACAGATACACACACATTTTGTTCTGCAGGTTCACTCCGGGTATTAATCTGTCACACCTCAAATAGCCCCAGTAACACTTCTGAATAATTCACTTGGCTGTAAGTATTCGATGCTCATGTGTAAGAAGTGATTTATTGAACAGGACATCATGTCCAGATTTCAAAAATTCTCAAAGGTATTGAAAGAGCTGATCAAGTAGTTAAGTTGTATGGTCAATCACTTACTTGAGGAAACTGGTGAAAATTAAAGGGAAGTGCAACATTCAAGGCAGAAAAACAGGAAATGCAAACATGTCTTAAGCTTTAAACAAAGTACTGCGCCTTGCTACTGAAATGGCAACCTTTTTCGCTCCCTAGATGAAATACTGGTTCAACTATGATTTGTTATAAGATAAAAATTACTGTCATTGGTTGAATGTGTTGGGTTTATGCATAATTTATTGCAATACGATTAACTAAACCTAATACAAAGCAGATTGGGCAAGGATGTTACCAGCTAACGAAACAAACGACTGTTTAGCTAGTTAACTTAAGTGCTCGGGACCATCGGCCACTTAAACTTTTGTTGATGCTGTTTGGATAAGCTTTAAGAACACAGACAGTAAGACAAGCAAGTGATCGCCCAATGGCCTCACTCGTCTGGGGTAAAGTAACCCCTCAGCGTTCCATTTCATGGCAACACACTAACTTTATTTCTCCTACATCCCTTACTACTGACAAGACGCGCGCGCACCTCTTCCAGTCGTCGCTTATACCACTGCTCTTCAAAGCCCCTCTTCCGATTTGGAGAGAAATCCGCCCGAAACTTCCAAACACCGCTCAACTCCTTCAGCTCTCTTGTGGGGTTCTCTCGGGGGGTCAGCATACCCCCTCTTAATGCCACACAAGCACTGCACGCCAGGCAGAATGACAAGATGAAGCTTAGACGTCCCGCCGTCATGTTTGCCTGTAACGGTGGTTCGAATCACATGACCGGTCACGTGAGTTCCATTCGTCAGTTTCCGCCACCACGGTGCTCAGATCCGGCTTCAGCTGTCACACATTGGCTGTTGGTCGGAGGTTTTGTGTTCATTTAATTTCAAAACTTTACATGTTTATATCGTCATGTACACTGTACAGTGAAATTCATACTTGCAAGTGGTAATCCACTTGAAACACGTTGCCCTTTCCGACGCCGTGATTACCGTGCATGCTTTATTACTTTTTTTATTAATTAGTCATTAGCTGTTGGACTTCTAATGTGTACATCTTATACTGCACATTATAATTTACCACACAATCTGGTGGTTTTCCATTAAGCTACATTCTTGTTTGTGGATACCCTTTAAACATTTTAACCAAAATGGGAGCTAACCTATACAAATACAGTAAAATACCATTTTATGCAAAATGGGTCTTTAGTGTGGCGATTTTCCAACTTTTTTGACTTGTGGACTTGGACTGGTAGATTATTGAGAAAATCTTCGCGTACCACGGAGGTAAAACCATTCTAACTGCGTATCATTATTTGACCAACAAGGGTCTGAAGCAGAAATCCGTAAGTGCCGATACCCTCTTTTTAAATCTGATTTCTTAACATAGTGGGTATTCTACTGTCCAGATTTAATTACATTAGATCGGAGTCGCGGGCCTCCTTGGAGCTTCGAGCGTCCTCATTTAATGTGATTTCGTTCAAATTGCGGGCTCGATTTTCACGGGCCGGCGGTTGGTAAATTTCATCCCAGGCCGCTTTACATGCCGAGTATAAACCTGTTTCTCTTAATGTCCTGATCAGAATAAACTATTTTTTAATTTGAGCAAGTACAGTCACTCTGTGGCACAGTTTTAAGTCGGCGACTCCAGCTGAAAAAGTGTTTGTTGTGAATGAATAGACATGAAATTAAAATTCTGCAAAAGTGTATTATTACAGTTCTTAAAATCTTACGTTAGATGGCAGCAGAGTCCAAAGTTTTTGATAAGTCGCCGTTTTCTGCGATTAAAAGAAGCCATTCTCTCTCCGTTTATTAGCAAGGGCCCATTCGTTCTTTATATAAAATATTTAATCCGTTTCAGGATGACATTCTCGGGTTGAATTTTAGCAACATCCGATGCGAGGGAGGAACCAGCACAGGTTTGGACATAATTACATCGCTGGGCCGCCTTCTACAATTAGCTAATGACCCCAACACACTTGTTTATGGCATTTGGTAAGAAAACCCAAAGAAGACCCCTGTAACTTCCAGATCGGTAGTGATGGGGCTGGGATGTGAATCTAGTTTCTTAGAGGTGTAAGGCAACAATGCTAACCACTGCAGCACTATGCTGTACTCATTATAGAATTTAGTATAATTGACATGTCGTGTATACTTAGTTATAATTATTTTAAAAGGTTTCTTCAAAAAAATTTTAAAAGCTTTATTTTGGGTGGTCTATATTAGGATTAAACTGGTTTGTGAACCAGAGATATGAAAGGGATATGGAAAAGAAGTACACATTTTATACATGATTGACTTTTCGTGTGTATTATTGTCCCTATTTTGAGGAGACATGTAAGCATGAATTTGATTGTACAATGTGCACATGACAATAAGTCTGAACAAGCAGCAAGCAGTTTTGGGCCTTGCCAGTACTTGGATAGGAGACCAAGCAGGAAAGTTTGGGTTGCTGCTGGAAGAGATGTTAGTGAGGCCTTCAGGTCTGTGGATCCCAGTGCCCCAGTGCAGTGACAGGGACACCGTGCTGTAAAAACTGGCACCGTCCTTCAGATGGAGTGTACATTTGAAGTTCTGATTCTCTATAGTCATAAAAGATCCCTGGGCATCTTTCAAAAAGAGTAATGTGTACCCTGATGTCCTGGCTAAATTGCCCACCACAGCCTGGTCATTCTGCTCCATAATTGTCCCCTATCTCTTATTGGCTAACTATCTCTCTCAGCCCTTCACCACCTAATAGTTAATGTGTGGTGAGCATACTGGCACAATGATGGCTGCCTTAACATCATTCAGATGGATGCTGCACATTGTTGGTATTTGAAGTGGTTCCCCACTATCTGTGTAAGGGTCTTTGAATAGGTTAGAAAAATGTTATATACATGTAATTATTAACTTATTAACATATATACACAGTGTGTAGTAACTATGAAAGTTTTTCCACATTCCATTTTTCTGTGATTCAGTGTGAAATGTTAATGTCATGACATTTTCTAACCTGCTTAATCCAGACCAGACTCACATCTGAAGACTGTACCAGCTAGCATTTATGTCTTCAATTTTTGGCTTATAATAATACATAGAATGCTACTGTGTTGAAATGAACAGTGCTATTTGCATTTTTAATGTAATTTCTGGAATAAAAAAAACCCAAAATAACTGTGTTAACAAGTATTCTCTTGAACCATTGACAGAGGTTTCTTTGGTTGTAATTAAAGCTGTGAATCTTTTCAGATAAGTCTCTGCCTGCTTTGTACATTTGGACACTGCCGTGTCTGCTCATTCATCTTTTTAAAATTGCTCAGGCTTCCTAATCTTGGATGGAAATCATTGCTGAAACTGCAGCAGGTTTTAATCCAGAATTTCCCAATACTATGCTTTGCCACATCTACTTTACTGTTTTCACCATAGTCAGGCACGTAAGCAAAGGCAGCAATTTACTGGCTGTAACCAGGTGAGAATGATCTAGAGTGATAAGTGTGCGACGCCATTGATAACTGCCTGTCCCTCTTTTCCCCTAGAATGGAGGAGGAAGACTCAGAGGAACACTGACATCACTTCTGCTGTACTCCTTCAAGTGATTAGTCCTCCCACTATCCAAGTTCTAGTCCTGCTATTTGAAAAGCTCAATGACCATTCTTATCAGTAATTGCTTCTGAGCAGGACAGACCCTCTTGAGAGGAAGCATGTAATTTTTGGCTTAAACGTTTTATCTGAATTCTTGATTTTAAATGGGGCATCCACCCTGGTAGAACTATGATATGACCACAGCTCTCTACTCTTAAACCATGTCAGTCATCATTTTCTAACCCTCTATCTCCTAACACAGGGTCACGGGGGTCTGCAGGAGTCAATCACAGCCAACACCGGGCGCAAGGCAGGAACAAATCCTGGGCATGGTGTTGGCCCACCCCAAGGCACACACACACCAAGCACACAATAGGGCCAATTTAGAATCGCCAATGCACCTAACCTGCATGTGTTTGGACTGTGGGAGGAAACCCACACAGACATGGGGAGAACATGCAAACTCCACACAGGGATGACCCAGGAAGCAAACCCAGGTCTCTTTCCTGCGAGGCAGCAGCTGCGCCACGGTACTGCCCCTTAAACCATGTTTTACACAAAATGATGCTTTTGTTTATATTGGGTACATTCCCCATAATTTTCATGCCCTTTGCTATTTCCAAGTCTGATATGACCGCCTTATCTTAAAACGTATATCTTGGTGACCACAGGAAAATAATTTTCAGCTCAGTAACGACCAATTTTTTGCAAATGCTTAATGAAGAAAGTGTTTGCATCCTTTTAGCTCTTACATAAATATGGCTGTAAGTTGTGTTTACAGTTTTCATGGTATACACATTCACAAATATAAGAACTAGGATGATCGCCCCAAAGGTTTCTCACGCCTTTAGTACTTAGCAAAAGAGTCCAACACACTTATTCACAAAATTCAGTGAGGGGATCAGGAGAACCCAAATACAGGTACACATCACAGAAAACAAAGTCCTGACTGGGCCTGATTATGCAGGTCTGTTGTCCATGTCGGTCAGACTGAGCTTCACCCCTTCTTTCCCACCTTTGCAGTACCCCCAACACTCCACCTTTAACCTCTGCTCCTTCTTGCCTTCTGAATCCCAGGTCAGGGCAGCACTTAATCTTCATCCTAACAGTGCTTCTGGACAAAACCTTTGACTCTCTTCCATGATGTCCTATTCAACTCCAGAGCCAGTTGGTCACAATGACATGTAGGGGCTGTTTGTGAAACTACAGATCTTAGGCTCTTGATCTGTTTCACCATTTTTCCAGTAGAATCTAGAACTAGGTATAAGTATTTTGTTTTCCTTGAAATTTGTATGAGGTTTTTGGATCCATCCCTGCAGTTTTTTTGCTTGGTTACCTCCTACTCCAGGTGGCTCACTGTGTTGATGAAGCTCGACTAACATTGCAGTCACTGCTTGAATTATGTGTCAAAATGCAGATGAGACACCTGGACTAAAGATGTAATTGTTTTGTACTCTGTTGTTAAATACCCCTTTTAAATGTTTGGATTTGAAGTGTTTGTAGTGCAATATTTGCTTTTTCTACAAAATTGAGTTACAAAAGTGCAAAGCTGGCACTGAAATATGATCACCTTTAAACAATGTTTAACATGACTTGAAAACTTTGATCCATGACAGAATGCAGTACATGGTCAAATATCAAAGAACATAAAAGAAGGTGGCACCCTGTGTGGCACAGAGCAGTTCCAAGAGCCACTAAAACTCAAGAGTGTGGAAAACCAGCAAAAAGAATTAGCAGCACTGTCATTACCTTCATACCCTCTATGTGGGTAAAAGCTCCAGTATCAGCCTCAGTGCTCAGTAAGGGTTGATGTAATCACTTGTGCAGCCAACTCGGACACAGACAGGCGGACATGTTGTTCAATACCACCACACGTTTTACAATATTTACAATACTTTCTCTGGTCACACAGACCCAAATAATGGTCAATAAGACCCAGTAGTGCACACCTTCACCCCAATACAAAGTTCTGGCCACAAATGCCTTCGGGCTGCCTCCACACCTCCTCTGTGCTTCGTCCTTCCTCCTCCCGACTCCAGCCCTGAATGAATGGAGACGGCCCCTTTTATACAGTTCCCGGATGAGCACCAGGTGTTCCCGGCATTCCTCCTCTGGCCACACCCTTAGCATGGCGGAAGTGCCGGCTGTCCTCCCGGCAGCTCTCCGGGCACTGTCCTAAATCTTCCCCCCAGCACTTCCGCCACACCAGGCATTGGGGTGCCTCCTGGCGGTGACCATAGGCCCCTACAGGGTGGAGCTTCCATGCCCTGTACCCGTGGCCCCCAAAGCAACCAGGAAGGCAGCCCCCACGTGGTCCCAGATGGGCGCACGCCCACTTCCCATCTTCCAAGGCATCCCGGCCGGGTCATCGCCCCTGGCATCCACGACACACTATACAAGGACTCTTTCTTCAGTCATTGTGTTTCTATTAAAACAACTGCCAAAACTGGACCACCAGCCTCATTCTGCTTCCTGGAAACTCCAGGTGTTAGCAGCATTACAGGGTCAGGTCAGCTGGAGGGTTTCTGTCTCTCTAGCATCTGACAAGAATATACGTGGCTTGTTTCCAGGTTGTCATTATTCAACCACAATGTGGAGATTGGCAGACATATGGAGAGCAGAATGGACAAAGAAATGAATTTTAAACTAGAAAAATAAACAAAGGATTAATAGAAGAAGTCAAAAGAATCATGTATCTCAGCCAAAACGAAAACCAAAATTCAAAATCAAAAAAGCATGAAGTTCATCAGAACAGACCTAAATGGTACACTGCCAAAAGGTGTTTCAGAATATCAATAAAAAACGGGCACAGTGATACAGATGTGCACATGCAGCTCCAACATGCATCTCCATCCTGAAGACGTCAAGTGATGCGACTTTCAGGATCGAGCCTGCTAGATAGGTTGTTGTGTCATGGCAACAACTCCTTGAAATGGCAGTGCCCACTAAAAACAAGATGGAATTATAGTGTTTTTCAAGACAAAGTTTAAACAAAGGTAGTAGAAATACTGAAGGATATGTGAATTCTTTCTAGTTCAAAACCAAAGTAAAAAAATCATCAGACCACACAGAAAATTTGCAAAGCCCAAGAAAAACATAAAATATCAGCTGTCATAGCAGCCATACATTCCATATTGGACACCGGCCCTAATGGATAGGCCAACAGGCTGCATTTCCACATACTGACTCTCTATTTCAAAGTTTTCATTTTTACTTCTCTCTGGGTTAAATCTGACTTTAGGCACTTGCTGCATATGGACAATTGGGGCAATAACCAGGGATCGGCTGGACAGTGTAATTTTGGCCCTTTCATTTGGACCAGTTATATTAACAAGAGGGAATTTGATTCTAGTGCAGTTGTGTTCTCTTATACCTCTTGATGCTGGTATTCTGAATACTGAATAGTATTTGATAAACAGTCAATGAGCTTAAAAAAATTGGATTTTTAAAAGTGGATGTGTAAAATAAAATATTTTTAAAAGTTTTTTTTTAACTCAACACACTTTTAATCGAGTTGTTATGTTCAAGCTACTTACATGAATGTAAGATTGTGGGGAGATGGGACCTGTCACAGCAGCACTGGCACAAGGCAGGATTGACTCCTTGATAAAGCGCCAGTTCTTGGCAGGGCAAATTAACACACACACCAACATTTAATTAAATTGGGTGAAACTAACAGTTGCATGTCAGTATAACCAGTTATGTAAAACTTGCTGTTTCAAAAAAAAAGCCTAGACCCAGTATGCAATGGTTTCTCAGCCGAATCTAAAAGAATTTAGCTGTCATAATGAAGAAGATGTTTCATTGCTTTGGTTTGACAATATGCATGATATTTACTACACACAGTTATAAAATACAATAATACAATACAATAATCAGATTCTGCTTTCCAATACTAAATGGGCATGCCACGCGGTGACTTCTTTGCTAGCTGCAATGAGACGAACCCCCTGCACCATTTCAAAAAATCTGTTACATTTAAAATAATTCTTTGTCTTGCTTGACGCATTTCAATTTGCTGAGGTGGAACCTCGCTTGGCAGCATGAGGTGGGCCACAGAAGCAATCATTGGATGCATCATCGGTAGCAAACTCTTGAAAAAAAGCCACACTTTCACTAAGTTCTGAGTCTTGAGTCATGAAGTAAGCTATGTGCGTTCCCATTTGGAGTTGAGGAAGGAGGTGTGTATCGCGATTGGCTGGGTAGTATTGACTACTCCCATTGGCTAAAAGAATGAAGTCCCACCCTTGACTCATTGTTTTCGCTCTCAAATAATGTCGGCAGCGATGCCAAGAAAGAACACTACCAAAAACCATGTGACTGCAAAACACTTGCCAAGTGCATCGCTCTTGTTCAAATGCACCTTGCGCTTTCAAAATGTTCTCAAAACGTAATATGAACCTAAAGCACACCAAAAAAAAAAAAAAAAAATCACATTTATGGTTGTCTTTTCTGATACCATTCTTACTACAATCACATTATTCATTTAAAAGAGTATAAAACATAATGATATTTACATTACACTTTTTAAATATCAATCAGTAAAGTTACAGCCAACCTATCCTTTATATAATGTTTGATACAAACCACCATAGAGAGACATTTTACAAATGAAATGCTGAGATTACAACACAACAAAGTGATTATAGTGTATTAAAGTGTAGTGATAATGTAAATAAAGAAGTTACACACAAGATGGTGTGCAACCTGATAGGAGTAAGGTAAATGCAATTCTTAATATGCCCAAACCCACAGATAAAAAACCAGTAGTATGAGTACTGGGAATGGTTAATTTATTGGAAAATTCATACCAAACTTGTCTTCTGAAACTGTGCATATGAAAGAACTGTTATGTAATGCAAATGAGTTTGAATGGACTGTTAACCATACCATGAAGGCCATTCTAATTACTGAACCAGTTTTAACTTTCTTTGATACTACAAAGTAGACAAAGATATCAGCGGATGCATCTAAAGATGGCCTTAGTGCAGTTCCCTTACAGGATGATGGTGCAAATTGGAAGCCACAGGCATATGCTTCAAGGACAAGGGTCTAATGTGTAACTCTATGCATACAATTCATACTAAAACATGCCATACAAACAAAACTGGAAATGTGCATATGCACAAAAAAATTCAGATGCATAAAAGTGTGCATAACCAAAGTTCCATGCACTTTCCTTTATCAATCCCAATAAACCTGAACTTTAATGTACATTCACGTGCCTATTTGAATATGCAAATCAACATAAATAGCCCCTTCTTTTCAGTGCTTTGTTAAAAGTCAAAAGTGGAAAAAAGAATTTAAGTGAATGCAAAATTTAGGCTTTGCTCAGTGAAGTGTAGGCAAGGTAAAACATACTATTTGGTGGCTTTAATCTCAAAATTTTCACTTTAATCTCATAGTTTATTTTGTCATTAAAGTAGAATGTCATAAAGTTCATCTTAAAATTGATGTTTAATTTACTAGAGTTTCTCAAACCCCATCATAACTAAAGTAACACGTTAAATGCTTTGTAATCTAAGAGTCTATTCTATTCTGTTTTCTGACCGTAGCCCCCCAGAGGGTTATTTTTCTCCTGTGGCTATCATAGAAGTTTTTTGTTTTCCTTTCTTCCATGTCAACTAATCAACCAGCGATATTCAGGGCTCAAGAACTCCATTTACAACCTACATCAATTGAATGTCTTCGTATTCGCTACCACTGCGCCACCGTACCCCCACATGTTTAATACATGCTTTAATGCATTTCATCATGAAAAAGATATCAAGTATACATCTTAGTATTATAAAATATTCAAGAGAACTGTAATATCATGCTATTAAAATGGTTCTGTTATGGTTTAGACTTGTAATCAGGTTCCCTTAAAACAAACCATTTGTTCGAATATAAGTAAACAAACAACATACTAAGGAGGACTGTAGCCTGTGAGGACACATGTGGTGTTCTCTAAGGATTGAGAGTATTCCACAGAGCAGCTCTGAAAGAAATTACGGCTAATTTATTTCATGATACACAAAGAAGTATACTTTTCATTTTACTATACTAATTTTTTTAATTTGAAATTGAATTTTAATTGTTATAGGTGTATGTGAGCTACAATAAAGAACGGAGACAGAAACTCTTTATTAAATGACAGAAAAGTCCACTAGATGTCAGTATTACTCTCAAATTAGTGTAGCTACTAACTTGTCAGCAGTATGAAATTTAAAGCAACAAACAGTATCAACAAACTTAAAAGTAAAGTATTATAGAATACTAGCAAAATACCCGTGCTTCGCAGTGGCGAAGTACTGCCTTAAATTTTTTATTAAGAAGAAAATGAAACCTTTTGAAACTAAGGGAAAATATACCAATAATTATTTGTTAAGGCTGCAGTGGGTTGGCACCCTGCCCAGGATTGTTTCCTGCCTTGTTCCCTGTGTTGGCTGGATTGGCTCTGGCAGACCCCCGTGACCCTGTATTTGGATTCAGCGGGTTAGAAAATGGATGGATAGATATTTGTTAAAGATCTCTTTGCATACCACATTGTTAGTTCGGCCCTCCGGTTGTAATATGACCAAGCTGTACACTGAGCTTACTCTTGAGCATGCAACGTACAGTTGGCCATGTGAACAGTAATCTTGTCTCAAATCTCACAGCTTGGATTGCTGCTGTCATAATCGGTTTGAGTTTCATGGTTTGTTTCAATTACGACAGTATTTGTAGGACTTGTGTTGAAGTGACATTCGGCATCTGTCAAGCGTTGTAAGCATACAACTGGTTTTATCGATAACTTCACATCCAGCTTTTGAGAGTTTAAACATTCATAAACATCAAAGTGTCCACTACTGAACTCATCACCTGTGAATCTAAGATGTTTAAGAGGCATTGGCAGTTGTCGAAAGGTGTAAAATATTTGGCCATTTCGGTACACTTGAAAGCGACAACCGAACAATTCAGCGGCAGCCCTCAACTCACATGCAGAACCATAGGTGAAGGGCTTAAGCATTTCACTCTTCTAGTGCTCCTGTGTAGTATAATTATCTCCTGTACCGTCATCAGTCCACACCTTGAACCTGTCCCAGTCATTCAATACATAAGACACAATGTTCCTCTGGATATCAAGAGTGAGCCTGCAATATGTAACAAAGAGAATGGAAAAGGCAGGCGCCATCACCGGGCATGGAAACCACTCGGTAAGTGACAGTTCTTTGATCGATGGTGATCACCTCGGTAGACATGTTTTTGGGGGTACGGTTGTAATGATAAAGGAAATGGGTACCTGAACAATGTAAAGTAAGTTTAAAATACCTACACAATAACTATAATCGTAATAAACGAACAATAAAACAGCAGAGAAGCCATGGATTAAATAAAATGGCTGTAGTTATCATCAGGGAGACGTGAATCCTGTGGTGAAGCAAGGAAGGGAATGTAGCTGCTTATCTGTTGTAAGTAAGGTCTAATGAATGAGCCTGCCAAATTTCAGCCTTCTACCTACACGAGAAGTTGGAGAATTAGTGACGTTGGAAAGTTCAATATGGTGGCCGACAGTGGCGTCATACCACCGAAATAAGTACGTACATCGGTTTCGGTTAGCACAGGGAAGCCGCCTACCAAATTTTGTGAAGATGGGGCCATAAATAAGAAAGTTCAACATGGCGGATGTTGTCGACTGTTATGACCGTTACGTGTAGAATTTCGAAATGAAACCTGCTTAACTTTTGCAAGTAATCTGTAAGGAATAAGCCTGCCAAATTTCAGCCTTCTACCTACACGGGAAGTTGGAGAATTAGTGATGAGTGAGTGAGTGAGTGAGTCAGTCAGTCACTGAGGGCTTTGCCTTTTATTAGTATGGACTAGCCAAATACCTGCGCTTCGCAGCGGAGAAGTAGTGTGTTAAAGAAGCAATGAAAAAGAAAAGGAAACATTTTGAAAATAATGTAACATGATTGTCAATGTTTTTGTTTTGTCACTGTTGTGAGTGATGAGTGTTGCTGTCATATATATATATATATATATATACACACACACATATAAACATACATATATATATATACAAACATATATACACATACATTAACATATATATATATATATATATATATATATACAGTCTTTGGGGTGCGAGCAACTGCTGCTGGGGTTGCCAGAAAAGAAGAAAAATGAAAAACATTATTTGTACAAAATCTTAATTTATTTATCCATTCCTAAATAATTAAATGGGCAGGCTATTTCATATCAGTGCAATAAGCTGTTTGTTAAAATGGATGACTCCCGCTCTTATGTGCAAGTCTGCATGGATATTATGAACTATCGTATCTGTTCAAGTTCTATTTAAATTTTAAATAGAAGGAATTTTTATTTAGTCGACAGAATATTATTCTGGAATAAATCAACTCAAACCTTAAATAACATAATATTTTGCTCTCCATAAAAATATATCCTGTCTAAATTATACAAGTTAGAAATAAAGTAAACGTTAAAAGAACAAACATTCAAATTTCTTTACTCTTATGTAATTTTATATAAAAAATAAACTTAAATTTTAAATATCCCAAAAGATTTTGCTCTCCATAAAAATATATCCTGTCAAAATTATACAAATTCAAATATGAACATGGTGCATAACAAAACCTGGAAATATAAATAAAATTTGTTCTTTTCAGCAATAACAAATCAAATCATTCAGTTGTCTTTGCTCTTATGTCATTTTATCAGAGCTGGATGCCTGTCATCTTTTTTTGGCAACAAGTTCGTTTCTGTTTGCTGTGAGGTTCTGTGTTGTGGAGATTCTCAGGATGGACTGCAGGTACTCATCAGTGAAGCGACTGCTATGTGCTGTTTTGTTAGTCTTCATGACTGAGAAGAGCTTCTCACACAGATATGTGCTGCCAAACATGCACAAGGTTCGAGCCGCATGTAGACGGAGCTGGAGCATTTTTGCGGGAATGGAGTGAATAAACTGTGCAGGCCGTGCAGTATCGTACTTTGCCTTCAGTGTGCCATTACACTGCAGCTCAATCACCTCCATCTGAATCTGCACAGGTGCAGTTTCCACATCGACGGCAAATGGGTTGCGAAACAACTCAAAATTCTTTTTTTGTTCTTCAAAGTCACCAAAGCGCCGTGCGAACTCAGTGCGCAGTGCGCTCAGTTTATCAGCAAAGTGCGTATTTGGGAACACCGTAGTACCGACTTGGTTCAACATTACTTGGCAACAGGGAAAGTGGGGCAAGTTGCACTGGTGCATTTGTGTCTCCCATAAAAGTAGCTTCACTTGAAATCACTTTGTGATTTTGCACGGGTAAAAACGTCTGCTGAAGTGTCAGATTCTTCTTTAACTCTTCTGCTTTCTGTATCTTGTGCATTGCATTCAGGTCTTTCAGGTTATCTTGATGTTTTGTCTCATAGTGCCGTCTTAGATTAAATTCTGTAATTACAGCCACATTAGCTCCACAAATGAGACACACGGGTTTACCGGCAATATCAGTAAACATATACTCAGCCTCCCATCGGTTTTAAAGGCTCTATGTTCAGAATCACCTTTTCTCTTGGCATCGTGTGGGCTAGCTTCGCAATAACTTGCAGCATCATAAGCTAGACTTGATTAACGCGGTAAGTGTTCGGCAAGGCAGCTGAAGCGCTGCATTATGGGATCTGTAGTTTATTGTGTTACCAGCGCTTCATATCCCCGGGCCATTAATAACAATAATATATAAAATGATCTCGCGGGCCGGATATAATTACACGCCGGGCCGGATGTGGCCTGCGGGCCTTGAGTTTGACACATATGGACTAAATAGAACTTGAAAAGATATATTTTTTCAAATGTCATCGTGCAATTCAGATCGAGTTGACGCGCACTACAGTACATCAAGCCCGCGTGCTATTGTGGTTTTGCCTGTGGGTCTCAATAAGTAACCATCCCCTCGCTCTTACTTTTTTATCGTTCACGTAATGAATACACATGCATCCAGTATAAGTTACCTCCCCGGCTTGTGCCCAGTACCTAAGGGTTAAACAAGTCAGCCTGCAGTTTTCATTCATACTATTTATTCTTCTGTGGTTTTTAGTAACATTTCCATTATCACAAACTGAAGGCTTTTATGGGAGACGGGACAAAATCTCTGAGCACAGCAGTTTTCCAGATGCCAGCAGAAATCCTGTTCTTATACACCTGTTCTTAGTAATATTCCTCCTAAACTGGCATCCTATATGGGATTGGCCACTTCCTTCAATAGAGGAAAGGCTGAAATCAATAGGATACAAGATGGAGGCGTTTATGTGCTTTTCAATGCAATTGACACAACAATCCATGTCTGGTCCTGGAAACCCTTGTGTCTGCAGGGTTGCCTGTGTCAAAGTATTATTTTTATTTATTTATTGGCCAGAAGCCTGCTTCTGCCTTTACTTAAAGTTCAAGTTTACTTGTTTGATCTATTTAGTTTATTCTAAAATGAGAAATACAGCATAGTTTTTTTTTTGCTTTTGCATAATTTTTTTTGAAGACTCTCTACCCCTTGAATTCATTTTATTTGTTTTTAATTAAGTGGCAGTTAACACAGAGCATAGACAGGTGCAAATGATAAATGCATCCATGAAAGGAGTGATCTGTGCCAAGCAGCTGTTTTAAATAAAAATATAAATATGCAAATTTCAAGTTTTATTACAGAAAAAGCATATAAACTCCCTACATACTTTATTACAACAGAAACCATATTTATTGGCGGTGGTTTGACTTAATAAAGAGAGACTTTGGGGACAGCATGTTTCCTTAAGCAAACTGTCCAGTGTTGCTCATGAGCGGACATTGAGTTAGAAAATTAGAATAAAAACATTCAGCTGCGGGGGCTCAATGGGACTAAGATGGAGAACTACGACACTTTAAAATTATACCTGTAGTGGTTATTTAAATATCTGAAAGATGGTATAATTATAATTTCAGTGTATGATTAAGAAAGGAATGTGTCTAATGTATGTGGTGGGCTGGGACCCTGCCTGGGATTTGTTCCTGCCTTGCTCCCTGTGCTGGCTAGGATTGGCTCCAGCACACCCCCGTGACCCTGTGTTAGGATATAGCAGGTTGGACAATGCCTGACTGACTGTGTCTAATTTACACACATCTGTGTGATGACATGGTTTCTAGGTATGTACAGCATACGGGCAGAACAGTGCAAAGTCACAAACACGCACTCTTAAACATAATGGTTCTTTACTGAGTTGTATGGTTCCTTGTAGCTCTGTTGCTTGACAAAGCACCATTTAATTCTGGGAAGGGTTCTTTGCATATGAAGTTGGTTCTTTGTGCTTTGAAAAACTTCTAAATATTTAGAAAAAAAAAGAACTCTTTAATGTATGGCAGGCTACCTAGCAGGACATAACAGATTAGTAAACCTGGACTTCTTCAGAGACCTTCAGCTGTGGTCCTTGGGGCTGTGTTGGGAGTACAAATGGGATTTAGGATTTGTTATTTTAGTGCCTTCCATGATTACCCAAACCTGTGTTCTTTGCCATCGGTCCAGCACCAGCTTCAAACTGATTACTTAAGCTGTAATGTAAATCTTTATTGCTGTGTAATGGAATGCTTTTGCTTTAATGCACACAATTTAAACTTGTAATTCATTGCAATCATTTTTTGGTATCATGCCTCTGAAATATTGTCATTTAGAAATATTGTTGTATTCTGTACCTGGCCAGAGCTGTTATACTGATGCTAATTGATTGTGGTCCTCAAATTGCCTTCCCATTGGTCATCTTCATATCTTATCACGCCACTGCTGTATCCAGGAAAGAGTGGCTTTATTAGCACCCTCATGATCTTCATCGGTGCAAGTAGGGCCTCGGGAACATTCACGGAGAATGTGTCCATTGTTTGGGTAGGCTCACCCATCTAAAAGGTTGTCCATTGTTTTGCCCACCTTTGACCTAGCTCGGTTAAGCGTGACCCAGTATTTCCTAGAGGGGGATGTACCTTTGGGTAGATACTCTTGAGGTGTAGGAAGAGCTTCATTGGGAGGGCTACGGTCAGTCCCTCGCCACCTCTCGAGCCTATGTGTTGTGGACTGCTTTGGACTGAGCGGTTCCACTGTGGTGAAGCCACATTGGTACATTAATTTGACTCTCCATTTCATGTGTCTGGCATCCATGGATCCTCAGGTTTTAGCTATTGATTTCTTTTGCTGTCGTGAATGTAGTGATCTTCCATTTGTAATGTTCTGCTTCACAATTTCTGATATGTCAGCAGTTACTGGGTAAGCTAAAATGACCACATGTTTTTAGAATTAAAGTTCAATTAAACTTCAACCCAAGACAGCTGACCACTGTTGAGCAATAGTAAAAATAAAATAAGTTCAAATATTTTCAGCTCAATTTAGGTTGTTCTAAGTTGAGTTCTTGAAAACAATTCCTTGTTTTGTGGTTGTTATGATTTATTTTTTGGTAAATGAAATTGTGTGACCAGTGCCCAGGCTTCAACTGCTGTAGTTTCATTTTGTTTCGGTAAGACTGTTTAGTGTTCTTTTACAGTGACGGTTTGTAATGCGGGGTACTGGGGCTCCCAACCCCCAAATATTTTAAAACCTCTACTTAAATTAATTAGGTAATATAAAATAATCATGAAGTAAATTTATTGGGAAGCATGTGTGGTGTCAGTGCATGTCGACATCCATCAAAAATAGGTTCTGACTTGTATTTGTTTAATTTCTGTATGAATACGTATATTTCTTGAGTGAAGGACGCTAGCTAAATGAGAGTGTATGTAAGTCCTTGGACTTTTTGTGAGCAGGTGACCTGAGGCTGCCCTTTAATTGGTTGGTTTCAGATTTTTCAGCTCTGTGCACCCCAAGCACTACCACATTTATTGGCAGGGAATTAGCAGTGTTTTAGTTTGGTTTTAATCTAACGTGATTAGACAATCATCGACAAACTATTTCACGTTCATATCCATGGTTAACAATTCACACTCACCATTAACGTAACTATAGATGAGTGAGGGAGATGGCAACTTCAAATGGAACTGTACTGTAAATGTGTTTGTGGTTAGTAAAATAGTAGTGTGCCTTGGGATGTTTTTGGTTACAAAAAGTGTGCCACCAAAGAAAAAACGTTCGGAAACATGAGGCCAATTTTTTGTTAGGCTTAGTGAAAAAATTCAATTCAATCAGAAAGTAACTGAGAAATTTTCAGGCCTAAAAGAAAGAAAGAAGGTCAGAATTTATGTTCATGGAGATATAGGTATCCTGATTGTAAAGGCAGAATAAGATTTAGTTTGGACTTGTATGCATTTTTTTTGTATGAAAATGTGCTATATAAATAAATGTTGTTGTTTTTGTTGTTGTCCTGTGGGTGCAGTACAAGACAGGGTTGAGGGTGAGTTATGTTTTAAGATGTGGGAGTTTGTGGATTTTACAATGTGAATTTGTGCCCAGGTGAGATAAGCTTGGCAAACTTGACTGAACAGACTGGCAGCAAATGTAGAATAAAATTAGGGTGGGAATGACTCTGTGGGTGTGCTAAATGATAAACTGGGATGCAACACTTGCGAAAAATCTAATGATTGCATGATGTGAATTTATGGAATAAAGTGGAAACAGCCAAGGACTGGGTAATCTATTAGCAGAGGCAGAATAAGATTTGGATTGGACTTATGCTATGGATATATTACAGGAAGTCCAAGTTATTGGAATATTACACATTGGAGATGCAGACACTATGGTGTGGGTTTTGGCAGAATGAGGAACTGGGCAAGTTGGCAGAGGACTGGGCAATTTGGAGACAGGTGTAGTACAAAATTTAGGTGACAGGTGCACCTGTTCCTTTCTACATCTATAAGGCAAGTTATGGGAAGAATAAGGGAACTGTGGATGTCATGGACTGAAGTATCGGAGCACAGTAGAAATGGGAAAGCTGGCATCAGATTGGGCAGCATGGTGCAAAGTGTATAATACATTTTAGCATGGATTTGTCCTATGGGACAACTACTGCACAGGCCCAGACACCTTGACACTATGATGAGGACCACGAGAGCTTGTGAAATGACCAGATAGATAAATGTGAAAGGCACTAAGTGCTGCTTCATTTTGTGTCTGCAGCCAATTTTTTTTCACTAGCCACCACTGCTTTTTAACAAGATGAATACAGTCCTCCTAGTAAACTGAAAGTGTGTTTGGTTTTGTAAATTCAGGTTTATCAGAAACAGTGCAGTGCATTCAGAATAGATTTTTTAGTTAACAGGTGTTTTTGAAAATTTTCAGATGCATGCTGTATAACTGGATAACCTGGATAACCAGTTTGCAAATTTTGTCAATAAAATGTATTTTGTGTTCTTAATTTCTAAATATTTACATCCTATTGCCAGTAGATGTTAAAGCTGTTTTTTGTGTTTATAGTGAGATGATGTGAAATCCAAAGCAGGAAGCCCCAGTCTATTTCCTCAGGAATGCA